>NC_089313.1:4961584-5109084 GCF_036669915.1 Pocillopora verrucosa | reverse complement strand
AGTGGCTTGACGACGACAATTTCAAATTTTTCTACTCTGATATCTTAAATGAACTGGTCAACGCATACAGTGACATCTTTGATTTAAAAAATGTCGCACGATGCGTGCAGGAACTTCTTGTCATGTCTCAAGACTCTGGTGACACACAAGAGGAAGGAAGGTGGAGGTTAATGCTGGCATCTTCGTATCTAATACAACATAAATTTGAAGATGCAAAAGAAGGTTATCTGAAAGCATTGGATATCATAAAAGTAAATGGTGTCAGGGAAGATGAAAGAAGAGTGTATGATGGTCTAGCACATTTGTCTGGTTCTATTGGTGACATTAAGAGCCAAAAGGAATATCTCGAGAAATCGCTCATACTCATGAAAGAGACTGGCGACAAAAAGGGTGAAGCAGAATGTTACAGCGCATTAGGACGTTATTTTATGAGTGTCAACGACAATCGAACGGCAAATGAATATTTTCAGAAAGCACACGGAATCAGGATGGAAATTGGCGGAAGAAAAGAATTAGCGGCTGATTACGAGGACCAAGCAAACTTTCATTCCAAGTTGGGAGACCATGAGAAGGCAGTGGAGTATCTGGAGAAAAAACTTGCGATCATTTTAGAAATTGGCGATAGGCTTGAAATGATATCAGTTTACTTTGTACTAGGATCGGAATTCTATTTTCTTGGTAAATTTATCAAGGCCGAGGAATATTTAGAGAGGGTACTCTTGTTAAGCAGCATCAGTGAATGGGAAATTTTGAAGTACGTCATCCTTGTTGCACTTACGGTGGTGAAGTTTTTACTCTTAAAGACTCAGGAAGCACATTCGTACCTATTACAAAGCATTGAATTATTTGAAAAGTATCGAAATTTCAATAAACACAATGAACAGTTGTCAATACCTCTTTTGGAGAGGTATCCATTGTACAAGAAGTTCAGCTTACTGCTATTCAACGCCGGAAGTCTCCGCGAGGCCTTTTCCGCGGAAGAACTGGGGCGAGCTAGAGCCTTAGCAGATTTGATTGCAGCCAAGTACTCTCCTGGAGTAAACCACATCTTAGCAGATTTGAAATCACTTTCTGGGGTTGAAAAGCTCATCAGTAACGAAAGTAACTGTACTTATCTGTACCTTTCGTATTTTGAGAGAAGCGTTCGTGCTGCGATTTTAAAACTGGGTGAAGACACGTATTTCTCAGAGGCAGAAGAAGCTGATATCCCCACTTTGATGGCCGAGCATGTTGTTGATTTGGATGACCTTTTCAACAAAAGCTTCCGCAGCTTTGGAGTGTTACCCAGAGAGCTTTGTGAAGATCGATCACTGGATGACACGGACTATCATGATGAGAGCTTAGCCCCTTTCCGAGGAAATGAAACCGCAGACACCGACAGGGATCTTCAAATGTTTTACAAATTGATTATTGCTCCTGTGGCCAATTTACTTACAGGGCCTGAAATCGTCATTGTTCCCGAGCGGTCCATGTTCCGAGTCCCATTTGCAGCCTTGCGTGAGGAGACTGGCAAGAACTTTCTAACAGAGAAGTTCAGGATCCGTATCGCCCCTTCTTTGACAACTCTCAAGCTCATTCAGGACAGTCCAGCGGACTATCACAGTCACACCGGTGCACTGATAGTGGGCGATCCTAAGGTTGGCGAGGTGCTTTACAAAGGAGCTCCCAAGGACATCACTGGACTTCCTTGTGCAAGAAGGGAAGTAGAAATGGTTGGACGACTGGTGGGTGTCCAGCCTTTGATAGGAGAGCACGCAACTAAGCAGGCAGTACTGGAGGGAATAGAAAGTGTGAGTGTAATCCACATTGCTGCTCATGGTAACGCAGAAAGGGGACAAATTGCCTTAGCTCCTAACCGTAGAACCGACGGCACTGGTATTCCACAAGAAGAAGACTACCTTCTGACCATGGAGGATATTTCAAAAGTTCAACTGCGAGCTAAACTGGTGGTACTTAGCTGTTGTCACAGTGGCCGCGGTCAAATCAACTGCGAAGGTGTGGTTGGAATAGCTCGTGCGTTCCTTGGATCCGGTGCTCGCTCGGTGTTAGTTTCACGGTGGGCCCTGGAGGACACAACAACGGAGCAACTCGTGAACCAATTCTACGCACACCTTGCTGATGGAGAAAGCGCCAGTGAATCTCTACACCAGGCCATGAAATGGATGAGAAATAATAGGTTCACCAAAGTTTCGCAGTGGGCTCCTTTTATGCTGATTGGAGATGATGTGAGAATTGACCTCAAGAGTAAAGGTAAGTTTTAAAATTTGGAACATACACCTAAGTTACAATGACTAGCTTACAGACACTGGCTTTTGAGTCGGTATTATTCTTCAACTTCTTTTCATGTCATCATCATCATCATCATCATCATCATCATCATCAATGTTATCATCAATAATATTATTTTGGTTATTACTCCAAAATCTTATTATTGCAATCATTTCACATGAGGCGATGTAAAAAATTAGTATGTTAAATTGACAGAATTAAAAGGGTTACATTTTACCTTTCATTCCCTGAAGATAACTAAAGTTGGTTTTAGTATTTTTCAATTAGGAGAATAAATATTGATAGTTAACTGAAAAAGTCTATACTTTACACTAACATGTCACCCAAATCTCTTGTTTTCTGGATTAGTAGAAAATGTCTGTTGGTAGAGTCTCTCCATATCACCTAAAATGGTTGGAATTAGCTCTGTAAGCTTAAACAGTTCTGATTATAGTAATTATTAACATATGAACATTTTTGTTGCAGTAAAGAAGACCCTGCTTGCAAAGGACTAGAATGAAGTCTACAAGAACCAGTTCCAAACAGCCCTGAAGATTCATGGCTCTCCTCTCTGTATCTACCATTTGAGTATGGTATTTTATGTCTACTTATAGTGACTTTTTTTGCCCAGTAAAGCAGGGGTAGCTTCTGCATTTAACACAATTTTTTAGGCTGGTTAAATTTTTTTTCTTTTGATTGGCAAATGAAAGAGTTTATGGTTGTGAAGATTTTATGGATACAAAATAAGTCAAAAACTGGTGGCATGGTGCATCAAATGTTTAGTCTTGTCATGCAACAGGGTCTTTCTGAATGCATTGTGTGACAAGACCAAACTTTTGCCTTAAAAGAAACTTGGAATGATGCAATAAAAAGACAAAATGTTAATATGGTGAAAAATTACAAAAAAATTATTCAAATTTTCATGTTGATGTCAATAAATCGTATGTTGAAGCCCCAGAATGCACATTTAATGGAGAAAGAATTATGGTGACAATCAAGCTTCACTGTTAAAAACAACAACAACAACAACACCAAAATAAAACAAAAACAAAAAGCAAGAAAAAAACAGGAGATGAGCAAAAAACGCTACCAAGTTTAGGCAGCTGTTTTTTTTGGAATATGGAGTCCCATGAGTGTATGGCTAAGCTAACAACCATACTAAGAAGACTGTCCATGACAACTAACTTGGTATCTTACTTGTTCATCATTTTCTGATTAAAAAAGACCAAAACTTACAGCTACTTTTGTTTGTGCATATTCCAGGAACTCAACATGTCAGTTTACCCAATTAAGTTCATTTTAGGATTATTTCTGCAAATGGCTCTAGGTTGCTGTTTATTAACAGAAATTTTTTTATAGCAGTTGACCAATAAAAGCTTTTACTCGAGAGAAGAATTTTAAGAAGCTTTTCCTTTTGTGAAGATTGTTTAAGATTTGTTTTCAGTTAATCAATATATATTATAAAATAATTCAAATAGTGCGCGTGCTCTGATTGGCCATAAAACCATTTTACCGTGAGCGTATGTAAACACGGTTTTCATACTGAATCTTCTCGCGGAGTTCTCCCTGCTATTTATTTAGCGGTAACTCAGTTTCTTTTAGTTTGTTTTGAGTACAGTAATGGAAGAAGAGGATTTTTCTAATTTTTCTTTGGAGTTTCATTTTCCCAGTATTCAAGAAACAGCCGAAAAGCCAATTGAACAACAACAACAAGCATGTCGCTTTCCTTCGTTGCAAGAAGAGGCTCTTTCATTAGTTATTTTATAAAAGAAATGTAAAATGGTTTCCGTGTTTACATAGCCTGATGTAAACACTTGGGAGGTTGGGAGAACACTCGATAAGCTGGAAACCACTCTGCTTCACGTCATGGTTTCCTACACTTATCTCGTGTTCTCCCAACCTCCTGCGTGTTTACATCAGGCTATGTAAACACGGAAACCATTTTACATTTCTTCAGTGGGAAAGCAGATTTAGAAGGTCTCTACTCATTTGCAGAAATTAGTTGGATTTTTAAAGTATTTTAAGGGTGCATGACTAAGTGTTGCACCTTAAAAAAGTAGGTTGGGGCTGTTGCATTTCTCCCTCATCCTTTTCACCCTGGGCACTAGTTGCTCTTAATTAATCAATATTATAACAGTAATCTTATATTATAGTAAATTCTCTCCTGGGAAGCAGATTAAGGTGTCTTTTACTTGTAGAAATTACTTGCAAGTTTAATTTAAGTATTTTAAATCTGCATGCCTAAGTGTTTTACCTTAAGAAAAGATTGGAGGGGGGAGGGGAGGGTGGGGCTGTTGCATTTCTGACTTATTTCTTTTCACCTTGAGCACCAATTGTTTTCAGTTAATCAGTATATTAGAATTTGGAGGGAAGGGGGAGAGGAGGGTGGGGCTGTTGCATTTCTGACTTATTTCTTTTCACCTTGAGCACCAATTGTTTCAGTTAATCAGTATATCAGAATTTGGAGGGAAGGGGGAGGGGAGGGTGGGGCTGTTGCATTTCTGACTCATTCTTTTCACCTTGAGCACCAATTGTTTTCAGTTAATCAAAAAATCAGAATTTAATAGTAATCATGTATTACCAGTAATTCTCTTATGGGAAAGCAGATCAAGAAGGTCTCTACCCCTATGGAGAATTACTTGCAGGTTTTAAGCATATTATGGGTGCATGCCTAAGAGTTTTACCTCAAAAAAATTTGGAGGGAAGGGGGAGAGGAGGGTGGGGCTGTTGACTTTCTCACTGACCCTTTTCACCTTCTGCTCTTAAGGCTTTCAGTTTATCATTACATAGTGATAATGTATAAATTCTCTTATGGGAAAGCAGTTTTAGAAGGTCTCTTCCCATTTGTAAAAATTAGTTGCATGTTATAAAAAGTGAATGTCATTTAGAAGTGTTTTATGTTAAAAAAAAGTTGAATGGGGGGAGGGGTAGGGCAGGGCTGTTGCCCTTTCCCTCACCCTTTTCATCCCATGCAATTATTGCTTTCATTTAACCAGGATATGATTGTTCGGTATTATTTCTCTTTCGGAAAGCAGATTTAGAAGGTCTCTTCTCATTTGTTGAAATCACTTGCATGCTTTAATTAACTGTAAGGATTGTGAAATGTTTTGCATTAAACATTACTGTTTAGAGGAGTTTTAAAACCATGAAGTTTTGCTTATCTTGCATTTAACTATTGAATTTTTTCTCTCATGGAGGAAAGCCAAGGTTAAAAAATGGACCCACAGTACTGTAAATTCTCTGTGCAACGAACGTTAAGAAAAGATCATCAAATAATTGTGCTTTTATTTCTTCTAACACTGGTCCTCTTCTTAAACAAGGCCACTGCTGTGTGTGTGTGTGTACTTGCTCCAGTACACTGGCACCGGCAAGAACGAGGACAAATATACCTTTGCCGTCTCGTTAAATGTCCTGACCAAGTTTTTCTCTTGTATTCGTCGACAAAATCATCAGAAATGATTAAAAGACAATCTAAAGATCTTATTCCCGTTGGATATTCTAACCATCTTTTGAAATGTTCGCTACATAACTGCATTAGTACTAAAAAAGGTTGGAGCGACTGATGTTTGAAAATAAACAGGAAGTCCTCGTCAGAGTCGATGGCTTGACTCAGGTGATGACTTCCGCTCGGGTTTTAGAAACGTCAATCACGGTCACCGACAACAATCCCTATATTTCAGATTACACGAATATCTGGATATTTAATAAATAAGGCGCAGGACAGTAGAGAAGAGACTAAGGGGCTCAATTACAGCTGGAGCACCATTGAAAAACTGGTTAATACAGACAGGGTTGGAAGGATTTCGTTGCTGCCCTATGTGCCACACAGGCATGATGGGTAGTAAGTAAGTAAGTAATAAATAAGCCATTGACCCTTAATAACCTAAGAGTGATAAGCATCTAATTTCTCCCCATAGTATTACCCCTGAATCAAACATAGAGGCCGTGAGAATGAAAAAAACTAATCACAAATTTATAGCTCTTGATTGTTAAACAAATTCTCCTTGTCATTACCGTGATAGGACATGTCGTGAACAGTAAGGACAGTGTGCATAGCAATGTCAAGGGGTGGAGGGCTGACATATGATATTTATAAATTTTATTTCTTGGGTACATGATCCTTCTGAACGACCTCCAAAAAACAATCAGGACATCAGAACAGCAAGACACTTAAATTGAGTTACATTACATCTCTACTCCAGGCTGAATTTCAGTTCTTTAAAGGATTGGTTTACGATAGCAAACTACTTCTTGTACAAAAATGCTTCAGCGAGTTAGTATTACACAATCGAGCAGATGAACTCATTCGTTGGTTTCCCTCTTCGGAATGTGACTTCTGGACAATGAATAAAAATGACAGGAAAAGTGTTTGACGCAAGTGATTCTTTTTACTTCAACACAAACCGAAAGAAAATGGTTAACGTCACGATTCTCGACAGGTTTTGATTTTGTAATGCGCTATAGATATCTCAAGTTCCTTTTTTTCTGTGTTGTTCAAGTATTTTTCTTTCAGAATCTGACTAAGTTCAAGTTTTATCATTAATTGCAATGTGTTCAAGACAAAGTCTTTGGTAAGTACGATGTTTAATCAGTCATTATAGTATCCTGTACCTTCCGACCGCTTTAAAAGCAATTTCATTTTAGATTGCATTTGGAGGTTTCCATTGTTTACACCGCTTTTACCTCAGTTTCATGAGTACCTTATAGGTTTTAACGTTTTTTTAAAACCATCAGTAACGAACTTGACATAGATCTTTTAGACCATTACTTCGATAAAGCCTAACCACCGATATCATTCATCGAACTTAAAGTAAAACGTTTGATAGTTTTGATTTCATGGTTAAACCTAACATCGATACGTGTTGAAATCATTCAAATGCTCGGCTTTTACTTTTCATGAAAGCAAGATTCAAAAATCCGAACGGCAGTCCTATCGGAAGAAATTGGAGATTTGACTTTTATGAAGCAACATTTCATAGGCGATTTGTAACACGCTTCTCTGAAACAATCTGACGCTATTAAGAACGTCGGTTGATTTCTTGCCATACTTGAATCAACTTCGACTCGGTAATGGAGTAGCGTTTCAAAGTAAAATTGATGAAAACACAATAAGATTGACTCATTTATTTGTTTTATGTCCATGTCACACATGTAATTAACAGTAAAAAAGACTAATACCTAGGTTCAATATTGCTGGCTGTTACATTCCTTCGATATCAGAGGACTTTGTTAACTAACGTCTGCAAATATAAGGGAAACTTGCAACGCATAGCCTATTTAATTTTGCTTCGATTCAGCTTTTGCGTAGCACAGCAGAAGTGTTTCATCCGATCTGAACAAGCTGAAAATTCTGATTATTTCAATGTGTTTAAAGGAAGTTTTGAAATGAGATTTATTGATCAATTCGATAAACCACCAAAGTCGTATTTTCAAAAATGTGCCTTTCTAAAGTGACTGCAACAAAACGTATAATATTTGTCTAGGCCGGTTGTTATTCGAATTCAAGCTTGTTTTTTAACCCGTCAGGTTAATTTATCGGCGAGTTATTTTCCACAGAATGTTTTCTCCAATCATAATATTCTATTTTAGTACTGCTAGAGTTTCATTTTTATAGCAAGATGTATTTAGCAATGAAATCATGCGTGATGGTTGCACATATAATAACGCTGGCTTAATCTCATTTTCCAATAGTCTCTGCCTTTGCGCATGCCTAACGAGACTAAATTTAAGTATGATTTTCAATTTCAATAGTAAGTCACGCCAACACATATCCATGCAGGAATGAAAATCTGATTGTGTTTATGAATTCCTGCAGGATGCTTGAAGTTGTTTCTAAAAAGGTTCCTATATATTAAGGAATGATTTCAGACCCACTGTCACGTAATTGTACAGTAGAATCAAAAAATTAAATTAGCACTCTCTCTTTGTTTAACCCTTTACACTCTAACATGCATATTCTCCATACTATTCTTCATACATTCCTAAGGTGCTGAAAAGGAGAATTTGTCTAACAATCAAGAGCTTCTTTAGTTGGTGATCATTTCCTTTATTCTCGTGACCTTAATGTGTGATTCAGAGGTGACATTGTGGGGAGAAATTAGATGCTAGTCAGTCTTAGGGGTGAAAGGGTTAAACAACCAGCTGTTGGCCGGTGCATGATATTTCTGTAACTAGCCACACTCACCTCTTTGTTGAAAATGGATCCACAACAAACCAAACTCAAAAATAGTAAATCCGTTTTCAGTGTTTGATCTGATTTATGAAATACAAGCCTGAAGCTCGTTTATTAGTGTCATGCGAGGAAGTTTAAACAAGGACTTAATTGGTTTCGTGACAGGTTCAAGGACATAACCAAACTTTTAGAGAAAAAAAATTTACAACACTAACCTACGAATAATACTCATGCTTGTAAATACAGAATGCACTACATATTGACCAGTATATATTCAAATGGACTTAAACACCATAGAGACCGTATCAAATACTTTAAACCGTAAGCGAATAAACTTGTCCTGAAGTAATCAACGAACATGGGCGGCCATAAAACCAACGTATCAACATCGTGTTTCCTCAGTTGCTCGCGGGAAAATTATTTTAATTGTTCAACCTCCCCAGTTATTGTTAATTATCATTATTGCATTTTAATTGTATTGAAATGAAGCAGAACTCTATCTACGTTCTCCATTGCTAGAGCAAAATTGAAAAATCTTGACTCGAGCCAAGTAAAACTTCCCTTCTTTTTCTTTGGGGATTTTAACTTTGTGCGTTAAAACATCTTTATTGAACATTTGTCAGTTTATCCTGTATATAAGTTCCTCTTATCTCTCCTAAACTAACAGGGACTGAAGCCCGCGATAGACAGCATTTTCAAAGACCTCACAACCATGGAAATTGGTTTGGTTGTTGCCAACTTCCTGCGAAACACTAACCGTCCTCTACAAGCGATCCAATTATGCGAGGAATGCTTGATGTTACTTTTGGATAACTCACAGTGGCTTGACGACGACAATTTCAAATTTTTCTACTCTGATATCTTAAAAGAGCTGGTCAAGGCATACTGGGACATCTTTGATTTAAAAAATGTCGCACGATGCGCGCAGGAACTTCTTGTCATGTCTCAAGACTCTGGTGACACACAAGAGGAAGGAGGGTGGAGGATTTTGCTGGCATATTCGTATCTAACACAACATAAATTTGAAGATGCAAAAGAAGGTTTTCTGAAAGCATTGGATATCATAAAAGTAAATGGTGTCAGGGAAGATGAAAGAAGAGTGTATGATGGTCTAGCACTTTTGTCTTCGTTTATTGGTGACATTAAGAGCCAAAAGGAATATCTCGAGAAATCGCTCCTACTCATGGAAGATACTGGTGACAAAAAGGGTAAAGCAAAATGTTACAGCGCATTAGGACGTTATTTTTTGAGTGTCAACGACAATCGAACGGCAAATGAATATTTTCAGAAAGCACAGGGAATCAGGATGGAAATTGGCGGAAGAAAAGAATTAGCGGCTGATTACGAGGACCAAGCAGACTTTCATTCCAAGTTGGGAGACCATGAGAAGGCAGTGGAGTATCGGGAGAAAGAACTTGCGATCATTTTAGAAATTGGCGATAGGCTTGAAATAATATTAGTTTACTTTAAACTAGGATCGGACTTCTTTAGTCTTGGTAAATTTATCAAGGCCGAGGAATATTTAGAGAGGGCACTCTTGTTAAACAGCATCAGTGAATGGGAATCTTTGAAGCACACCATCCTTTTTGCACTTACGAAGGTGAAGTTTTCACTCTTAAAGACTCAGGAAGCACATTCGTACCTATTACAAAGCATTGAATTATTTGAAAAGCTTCGAAATTTCAATAAACACAATGAACAGTTGTCAATACCTATTTTGGAGAAGTATCAATTGTACAAGATGTTCAGCTCAATGCTATTCGACGCCGGAAGTCCCCGCGAGGCACTTTCCGCGGAAGAACTGGGGCGAGCTAGAGCCTTAGCAGATTTGATTGCAGCCAAGTATTCTCCTGGAGTAAACCACATCTCAGCAGATTTGAAATCACTGTCTGGGGTTAAAAAGCTCATCAGTAACGAAAGTAACTGTACTTATCTGTACCTTTCGTATCATGAGAGAAGCGTTCGTGCTGCGATTTTGAAACCGGGTGAAGACACGTACTTCTCAGAGGCAGAAGAAGCTGATATCCCCACTTTGATCGCCGAGCATGTTGTTGATTTGGATGACCTTTTCAACAAAAGCTTCCGCAGCTTTGGAGTATTACCCAGAGAGCTTTGTGAAGATCGATCACTGGATGACACGGATTATCATGATGAGAGCTTAGCCCCTTTCCGAGGAAATGAAACCGCAGACACCGACAGGGATCTTCAAATGTTTTACAAATTGATTATTGCTCCTGTGGCCAATTTACTTACAGGGCCTGAAATCGTCATTGTTCCCGAGCGGTCCATGTTCCGAATCCCATTTGCAGCCTTGCGTGAAGAGACTGGCAAGAAATTTCTAACAGAGAAGTTCAGGATCCGTATCGCCCCTTCTTTGACAACTCTCAAGCTCATTCAGGACAGTCCAGCGAACTATCACAGCCACACCGGTGCACTGATAGTGGGCGATCCTAAGGTTGGCGAGGTGCTGTACAAAGGAGCTCCCAAGGACATCACTGCACTTCCTTGTGCAAGAAGGGAAGTAGAAATGGTTGGACGACTGATTGGTGTCCAGCCTTTGATAGGAGAGCACGCAACTAAGAAGGTGGTACTGGAGGGAATAGACAGTGTGAGTCTAATCCACATTGCCGCTCATGGTAACGCAGAAAGGGGACAAATTGCCTTAGCTCCTAACCGTAGAACCGACGGCACTGGTATTCCACAAGAAGAAGACTACCTTCTGACCATGGAGGATATTTCAAAAGTTCAACTGCGAGCTAAATTGGTGGTACTTAGCTGTTGTCACAGTGGCCGCGGTCAAGTCAACTACGAAGGTGTGGTTGGCATAGCTCGTGCGTTCCTTGGATCCGGTGCTCGCTCAGTGTTAGTTTCACTGTGGGCTGTGGAGGACACAGCAACGGAGCAACTCATGAACCAATTCTATGTTCACCTTGCTGATGGAGAAAGTGTCAGTGAATCTCTACACCAGACCATGAAGTGGATGAGAAATAACAAGTTCACCAAAGTTTCGCAGTGGGCTCCTTTTATGTTGATTGGAGATGACGTGAGAATTGACTTTAGGAGTGAAGGTAGGTTTTAAAATCTGGAGAAAGTATTTCCTTTAACTGTTATTTTAGAACATAGACCTGAGTTACAATGGCTAGCTTACAGACATTGACTTTTAAATCCGTATTATTTTTCAAGTTCTTTTCATGTCATCATCATCATCATCATCATCATCATCATCATCATCATCATCATCATCATCGTAATCATCATCATCATCATCATCATCATCATCATTATCATCATCACCATCAATGTTATTATGAATATTATTTTGATTATTCCAAAATCTTATTATTGCATTCATGTCACATGAGGAAATTTAAAAAATTAGTATGTTAAATTGACAGAATTAAAAGGGTTACATTTTACCTTTCATTCCCTGAAGATAACTAAAGTTGGTTTTAGTATTTTTCAATTAGGCGAATAAATATTGATAGTTAACTGAGAAAGGCAAGTCTATACTTTACACTAACATGTTACCCAGTTTCTGTTTGATATCTTGACAAAAGGTCACGAGATTGTGATCTCTTGTTTTCTGGATACATGGAACAAGTCTGTTGGTAGAGTCTCTCTATATCACCTAAAATGGTAAGAATAAGATCTATAAGCTCTAACAGTTCTGGTTATAGTAATTATTAACATATGGACATTTTTATTGCAGCAAAGAAGACCCTGCTTGCAAAGGACTAGAATGAAGTCTACAAGAACCAGTTCGAAACAGGCCTGAAGATTTATGGCTCTCATCTCTGCATCTACCATTTGAGTATGGTATTTCATAGTTACTTACACTGACATTTTGTTGCCCAGTAAAGCAGGGGTAGCTTCTGCATTAACACAACTTTTTATGCCGGTTGAATTTTATTTTTTTCCTTTTGATTTTGCAAATTTAGGAATTCACAATTGTGAAGATTTTATGGATACAAAATAAGACAAACTAGTGGCATGATGCATGAAATGTTTTGTCTTGTCATGCAGCACAGTTTTTCTGAATGCATTGTGTGTCAAGGCAAAACTTTTGCCACAAAGGAAACTTGGAATGATGCTTAAGACAAAATGTTGAATAACAGTCAACTCGCTGATGGTTCAACTCGCCAACGCCAACTCGCTGAGTTGGTCTTCAATCCAGTACAACTTATTAGAAGTTAAACATATAGAAAAGTAAAAGATCTTTAGTAAAAGAAAAAATTTTTCTTCCAACAAAGTTTATAAGAACCTCATAGCGAACAAAGAAGGTGAACATCACCAATGACTATAACAGCTTCAGACGCGAAGGAGATAACTAATGTTCACCAATGTTTAAGTTTCTGTATGATGTTCACCAATGTTCACCAGTGTTTTTTTACTAAATATCATTTACTTTTCTGTATGTTTAACTTCTAATAAGTTGTATTGGATTGAGGACCAACTCGCTGATGTCTCTACTTGATTTTATACGTCGGCGAGTTGGCGTTGGCGAGTTGACTGGATACCCAAAATGTCAATATGGTGAAAAACTTAAAAAGAATTGGTTGAAATTTTCATGTTGATGCGAATAAATTGTATGCTGAAGCCCCAGAATGCACATTTAATGGAGAAAGAGTTGTGATGAGAATTGAGCTTCACTGTTGAAAACAACAACAACAACAACAGCAACAAAAGAAGACAAACCAATAAAGCCACCAAGTTTAGGCAGCTATTTTTTAAGATATTGAGTCCCATGAGTGTATGGCTAAGCTAACAACCATGCTCAGAAGACTGTCTGTGACAACTAACTTGGTATGTTACTTGTTCATCATTTTATGGTTAAAAGAGACCAAAACTCACAGCTTTTTTTTGTACATATTCTTAGACCTCAACATGCCAGTTTACCTAATCAAATTTGTTTTAGGATTATTTCAACAAATGGCTCTAGGTTGCGGTTTATTAACAGAAATTTTTGAGGCAGTTGACCAATAAAAGCTCTTACTTGAGAGAAGAATTTTGAGAAGCTTTTCCCTTTGCTAAAGATTGTTCAAGATTTGTTTTCAGTTAATCAGGATATAGTGATAATGTATCAATTCTCTTATGGGAAAGCAGATTTAGAAGGTCTCTACCCATTTGCAGAAATTAGTTGCATGTTTTAAGTATTTTAATGGTGCATGACTGAGCAGTGTACCTTGAAAAAATAGGATGGGGCTGTTGCATTTCTCCCTCATCCTTTTCACCCTAAGCACCAGTTGCTCTCAATTAATCAATATATTATAATAGAAATCTTGTATTACTGTAAATTCTCTCATGGGAAGCAGATTAAGAAGGTCTCTTCCCACTTGTAGAAATTACTTGCATTTTTAATTTAAGTAATTTCAATCTGCATCACCTTTAGGAAAGATTGGAGGGGGGGGGGGGAGGGTGGGGCTGTTGCATTTCTCACTTAATCTTTTCACCTTGCATACCTATTGTTTTCAGTTAATCAGTAAATCAGAGTTTAATAGTAATCATGTATTACCAGTAATTCTCTTATGGGAAAGCAGATCAAGAAGGTCTCTACTCATACGGAGAAATTACTTGCAAGTTTTAAGTATTTTATGGGTGCATGCCTAAGTATTTTACCTTTTCTCACCCAGTTTTTTCACCTTATGCACTTAAAGGCCCATTTCCAACCTTTATGCAAGGTGGTTGTTTGTTTTTGTTTAGATCCTCCGCTTTTGTTTAAATAGCACCTCTGATTGGTCAGTCATTTATAACCCTAGACGTTGTCTCAAAATAGCTTCTGCATTTACCCTGATGAGTTTGGTGAGCTTGTCAAAATAATTCTGTGTAAAACAATACCAAACATTTTATTCTGGTATGGAATCAGATGAATGCATTGATATAACACAGACTAAATTCAAAACTACAGGAAACTGCAAAATGATGATTGGTGAATGTATTTATGTAAAACAATTGATTACATGTCCAGGATGGCTCTTGAGAAAGATGGTTTTTAGAGGTTTTCAGTAATCCAGGAGTTTAGTGTGACAGGAAATAGGTCATGGTGCATGTTGCATTAAGGGTGAAAATGGGCCTTTAAGGCTTTCTGTTTATAGTGATAATATATTAATTCTCTTATGGGAAAGCAGATTAAGAAGATCTCTACCCTAGTGTTTTATTTTTTTAAAGGAGAGGAGGGTGGGGCTTGTGGCTTTTTTGGCTCACCATTTCCTCCTTATGCACTTAAGGTTTTTATTTAATCATCATAGTGATAATGTATTAATTCTCTTATGGAAAAACAGATTTAGAAGGTCTCTTCCCATTTGTAGAAATCAGTTGCATGTTTTAAAAGTTAATGTCATTGAGAAGTGTTTTACATTAACAAACGTTGGAGGAGAGGGGGAGAGGAGGGTGGGGCTGTTGTCTTTTCCCTCACCCTTTTCATCTTATGCAATTATTGCTTTATTCAGGAATATATCTTTTTTGGGAAGCAGATTTAGAAGGTCTCTTCTCATTTGTAGAAATTGATTGCATGGTTTAAGCGTGAATGTCATTTAGAGGTGTTTTATGTTAAAAAAAAGTTGGAGGGGGGGGGAGGACATGACTGTTGTCTTTTCCCTCACCCTTTTCATTTTATGCAATTATTGCTTTCATTTCACTAAGATATGGTGATTCAGTATTATTTCTCTTTTGGAAAGCAGATTTAGAAGGTCTCTTCTCATTTGTAGAAATAACTTGCATGTTTTAATTTACTGTAAGGTTTGTGAAATGCTTTGCATTAAACATTACTTTTTACAAGAATTTTAAAGCCTTGAGGTTTTGTTTATCTTTCATTTGACAAGCCAAGGTTAAAAAATGGACCCACAGTAATGTAAATTCATCATGCAATGAATGTTAAAAAAAAAAACAATCATAATAGTTATGCTTTTATTTCTTTCAAGACTGGTCCTCTTCTTAGACAAGGCCATTGCTGTATCTGTGCACATGCTCAAGTACACTGGCACTGGCACTGGCACTGGCACTGGCAAGAACGAGGACAAATACACCTTTGTCATCTCGTTAAATGTCCTGACCAAATTTTTCACTTGCACCTCACTTTTAGCCTCCTAAACCCTTACATCAGTATTAATATTCTCCATACTGTTCTCTATACATCCTCTAAGAGACTGACTAGAAGTATTTGTTTAACAATCAAGAGTTTCTTCAAATGGTGATCATTTCCTTAATTCTTCTAACCCAGACATCCAATTCAACAATGTTATTGTGAGGAGAAACTGGATGCTAGTCACTCTTATGAATTAAAGGATTATAATTATGGCTGGTTGAGAGATCTCGACCCCAAATATGATACTTAAGACCATGAATACGAGTTATGAGAATGCAAATTGTATTGAACAAGTATGGCTTAACATTTACAGGAATTGAAAACTTTTATTTAAAGATACAAAATTACTTAAGTGTACTGTTTTACTAAATGGACTTGATATCATCATTTACTAACAGAAACAAACGGTTGCCAAGTCTGGCAAGAAATTGGTCCTGAGCAGTAAGAACTGGCCCAAGTGTGTTAGATTAGAGCATATTTCAATGGATTATTGTGATACCATAATCAAATTAATTGCAGATGGAGAGAAAGGAAAATGCTAAAAGTGGCTGATGAAAATTCAAAATAAGGAAGAAAACTGCATTAAGGCCTAGAAAATCTGGAGCAATCTTAAATTCTTGATTTCTTTTGATGTCAACCGAAAATTGCTCTAATCATAATACTTCCAACAATTAAATTCTCAACAGGAGCTTTCACCAATAAAATCCTATTTTGCTTCTTAAATAGTTCTCAGCATGCTCAGTTCTCATCCATGCTTTTGCAAAGTACTATTTATTAGGGCTGATGCTACCTTGTAACAAAGTCAAGTAAAATGTAGTGAGATTGTTTAATTGAAACAGTTGAGATGAAAGTTTCAGATGAGCAATATAAAAAATAATATGTCTCACCAAACGAGAGTAGATACCCCTTTCCAATTCCTGGCTTTGGAAGTAATCTTCAGCAGTGAAATGAACTTTGTAAATTTTCATTGCTTACATAAACACAACAAAAACTGGTTTCAAACTAAATTTATGTAGTACTATGTCTAATTCTTATCACTTGCAAAGCTTTACTATTACTGTAGTTTGATTGAAACCAAAAGAACAAAGAAAAAAAAAAAACATAACATGAAACAAGGATGCATGGAAATTCCAATACCATTTGTAGGGAAGAAGCCCAAACATCTGCAAACTTAATTTCCATTGGATTCATGATGGAAAGTTCTTATTCCTGGAAAATTTCAAGCACTGAAGCTTTACCTAACTAATGTAAATGCTGTAATATAATCATTTACTAGTTGAGAAAAAGAGAAAAGAAAAACATAAAAAAAAAAAACTCAACTTGCATTAGAAATACAATATCAATATTTCCCTACAATATCAATATGTTTTGTAACAATTAGATTGTGGAAATAGGAAACTAAAATGTGTTACCTAGATAGAGAAATTTTCAATGGGGTGTGAAGAGTAATCCATGATTGCTTTGTTTTTGTTCTACTTCACTCTCATTGGTCCAGAAAACTCACACCATTCTCTCAACCAATCAGATGCAAAACTAAAACAAATTAAGACTTAGTTGCCCATTTTTTCCAGCACTTTAGGCAGTTTGTTTGTTCTTCCTTTGAGTTCTCATTGGCTCTTAACCCTTTAACTCCATTGAGTGGCCAACACAGAATTTCTCCTTACAATATCAATACAATTTCAACCAGATAAGTGATGAGAATAAAGGATAATATCAATTTGGGAATAATTAGTTCATCCAATACTGAATTCCCTGCACTAACATTATGAAAATTGTATGGTTGTCAGTAAGGAGAGTTACAAATTTGATCTGGTAGTTAAAGGGTCAAAGGTATTTTCATATTGTCCAATGTGATTATTTTGGTTTTGGTTTTGTAACACTCTGTTGAAAACTGCTCTATTGCACCAAATGCTCTCAACTTATTTACAGAAAACATAACATAGAAGAGAGAATTACAAATCACCCATTGAAGCTTACACTTATTCCTTACTTACTGAGGCTCATCTTATTATGTGCCATGTGACCAGAGTCCAGCACAACTCTGCAGTAATTCTACACTAAAGAATCACTGTTCCCCTTTGGCGTCTGATATAAATGATGCAGCTCTGGGATGATAAAAGGCTAATAACATTGATGTCTTTCTTAATATAGCTATGTAAACTATCCTCATGTATAAATAAAATGATTTCTTGAACTGTATTAAGCAGGATGTCATAAATGAGAACTGCCATCTTCAATTCTGAGTCGTTTCCAAATGCACACAACATTAGTGTCTGCAACGGCCACAATGTAATCCAAATTACTACTTGCACTGACTTGGTTAAACACTTTTGTTGTCTCGTTTGGACAGGCCAGAACCTAACAGAAAAATAAATCAAACAAGGAGAGGTCAAAATTCACCATTTTTCTACATCAGTGACACACTTGTCTCGGAAAACTTCATACTAATTAATCCTCAGTCACAGCTATTCATATAAAATAGTCCTCATCAATCATTAAGTTTGGTTTGACACAAATTGTGAATAAAATATGTTGATTCTTTTCCATAAAATACAATATCTTAAATTATATTTGAAAACCAAGCTCTCTTGGGAGTGAAGGGGTTAATTACAGTTAAATAGAATTGTTTTTTAATTAAAATCTTGTGGTACCTGTAACAATCAATTAGAATGAAGTTATCCTAAACTGCAAACTTAGCTGCTGTTTGCCTTTTTTTTTTCCCCTGGGCTCACAATGAGTTGGCCTTGAATGAGGTTGTCTACAAGAAGCTTGACCATTTCATATCTGGATTCCATGACATCTGAATTCGAAAAAAAATAATATATATAAATATATATATTAAAAGCTCAGACCAGGCCTTAGATAGCTATAAGGAAAAGGGCATTCATTGGATTCTCAAATTGGGAAATCTTGAATGTTCCCAAACGTGACTAAAGTAATCTTGAAACCTAACTGATAGATTTATTTTATTGTAAAGCATAAACCTAAGAAACTACGGCATGCAAGTGACCGATTCGATTCTCAGAATTATTCTAGTTTCAGTTCCGCCGAGCGTTATGCAAGCTTAATTCAAGCCGTTACATCTATTCTTTGATAAGATTTTGATCACGTAACGAATATCGCAATTTTTACTCACCACAAACTTTCAAAATCGTAGCCTTATAAATGGCCACTTGACCCTTGTTCCTACCAGTCAATATGTCAACTGTTGTCCCTTCTTTTAACTCCACGGCGCCAACGACTTTCTTTTCTTTTACCACACTCACGTTATTCTCGTTTTCTCATTGAACCACAATAAAACCTATCTTTAGAAATGTTATATCAAGCAAAACAGTTGAGAAAAGAAAAAACTTAACACACGTGCGATCAGTCGATAAAAAGTACATTCAAAGATGAGCGCCAAATGGAATCTTCTTTGTTTCCGATCACGGGCAGGATCACGTGGATCTTTTACGACTTGTCATTGGCTAGCAAAGTGAATCCGCTGGCTTGCCAATTGCAGTGTCAAGAGAAGCGCAGAACTTTATTCTGACTTCTCCAACCGGTTCTCTCTCTGCTTCTGGACGAGGGATACTTTAGACCCATGTTCTGACGGTGATATAAATAATGATGTGAGCTCACTCTATGTAGAAAGAATCGACAAGAATCGATCGTACTACAAATGCACGATTTGTGGCCAAAAGTTGTCGAGGAAACAGTCTCGAAATCCACTTGAGTTGTGTGGCAAAGGTGAGAAATAACACAAGCCAATCACAATTTTGAAAGCGATTACAGATCGTCTTTTACCCTCATTTTTTATAAAAGAAGGATACCACATTAGGAAGTATAAGAGATACATAGATGATCCCAGCGTACCAGTACCTAAATCAACAAAGCTTGACCGTAGCAAGCGTTCAGCAACACGTTCCAACACCGCCATCTCGATTCCTCAGTCAGTCGTTTCCACTGAACTTAAAGCAGTGGTGACAACAGAGTAGAGTGCGTTTCATAAAGGAGAAACATTTGTACAAGAGACAGAAGTAACTATATGCGATTACAGAGATGCGTTGGAACTCTAGTCCGCAAATGGTTATGCACTGTCCGAAGTATAAAACAATTTTGTTGATAGCTGGCAGACAGAGAAGAACAACAAGTAAACTTTAGAGCTGTTATTATTGAAGTGTGACTTGCACTTTTCATTTGTATATAAAGAAGGACTTGCATTTTGCACCGAAAATAAAAATAAGTAATATTTTTTGGGAGATCCAGTGATTGGGACATTTAAGAAATTAAGTTATGAAAAGAAACTAGGTTTGTACTTCTCACTACTAACAAGTCTTGTTTTAAAAATATTTTCAGATCAGAGTTTCAAATAAAGTAAATTGAAAAAGTCATTTAAAAGGTGTTTTTTTCTCAAAGGGAACATTGATTACCTCTGTCTTGTCTGCATGCCAAACGTTTGCAAAGTGTGTGGATGATCCACAAGTATTGGAACTGTTACAAAATGTTTTTTAAGAATTAAAACAGCAAAACAAATTACAGAAATCAGTCACAAAAACAGAGCAAAAAACTGGAAAAAAACAGCAACAACAATCATTAAAAAAGAAAGATTAATTAGGTGTTGAATTTGTTTGTCTAAGGCATGAAATTTCTACTAAAAATAATGTCAACAAAAAGTCTCTGACAGTGTTTGTGGCAACTAAGCTTGACTGTTCCAAGGTTTTCTAACAAAGGCAACCAGTAATGTAGGTTAGGGAAGTAACTTATGTTCATTACCAACAAAGTTCTTTAAGTGTAGATAACAATGTAATTATTGTTACACATGTGGAAGTTGTGTACCAAGGAACAACTAATGAATGTTTGATGATTTTGGCACATCTGTGAACATGAGACATTTTGCATCACAATCAAAATATTTTATGATCATGGAATCCAAGAGTCCTTTGAGGCATTTAACATAATTGACTGCTGCTTCATGAGAAAATCCATATTAATGTAGAGATTTACTAAAACTAAGTTTGAACAATAAATTTCATGATCTTTAAGTTATAAACATATACATGTATGTATATTTCTTGGTAAATTTTGTATAGAATTCCTTTTATTGAGCCTAAGTTTTAAGCCTCTAAAATTACTCCTTTTCTCAAAACCTTCACATTCAAGGTATTGAGAATTTCCTAGAATTTATGTGGACCTCAGGGTATTTAAATTGCCTCAGATTCAATTCCCAGAAATTCCCAATTCCACCCTTCTTAGATTATAGGTAGTTTGTATAGCTGAGAATTCCAAGTCTTCACAAAACTGGAGTCTTCCTTTCCCAGAAATTCCCAGTAATTCCAAGCTTTTCAAGTCAGAGCTTATTTACATAGTTGGGAATTTTTGTGAATTCCTGGGAATTCCTAGGAATTCCCGGAAAACTGGGAATTCAGTTGGCAGGGGTTATTTGCATAATTGGGAATTTTTGAGAATTCCCAGAAAACTGGGAATTCAGTTTGCAAGGGTGATGGAATTTGACAGATTTGAAATTTTCAATGTGGATGCAACAGATGAAACAAAAACTTGTCATGACAAAATTTGTCCTTTGATTTTGTCAGGACAATTCTAGTTTTGTGTGCTAGTATGGAAAGCCCTTTTGTCACTTGCATAAAAGAGCTGAACTAAAAGCATGGGAGCTTGTTTATTTAATACCCTCTGACTGTACAAGTCTTCATGTTGTCCTTTAGGCTAGAAATAAACTAGTGCATATTATTTACAATACAATGTCACATCCTCTTGTAAAATGATTCTAATGGTGTCACTGTGCCTTGTAGCTATGGGTGTTTTGATGTACTCATTGAAGACTTTCAGTAGATGCCATTACCTGTGTTGTGTTGTTCACTCGTAATTTATCTTCTATTCTTTTTCCTTTTTCAACAGGCTGATCTCTACATATCAGAGGTATGAACAATGTTAACTTTTTAAAGATGGTTTCATCTTTGCATTGTGGTCTACATCTTCGAGTCTCATTTTGGCCCTGAAAAATTGATAATTAGCTCGAGACTTCTATACTTTTTCAAGATTTGGTGAGGGCCTGAATCAACCTTTATGCATAGCAATCTAGAACAAATAATCCAATGGTTTTATTAAAACCTTCAAGTACTAATTAGATTTCAGCATTTGTGATAGAAAATATAATCAATTTAAACTGCCAAAATGAAAAATTTTTTTCAGGGTCTACATCCCCACCTTGTCATGGAAGGATTTGATTTAGCAAAGAAGAAAGCTTTGGAGGTAAGATCACCATGACATGATATAAACGAGCCTGTCAGGGAAAGCTGTCAAAATTCTTCAGGGGTGGGTGGGAGGGGGTAACCAGCAGTGGAGTAGCCTCCCATCCAGGGGAGGGTAGTAATATTTCTAGCCACTTTATGCTACAAAGAAACTGTAATAAGAACAGGCTGAATGGGCCTCCTGGCTTGAGTGCAACATTTACCGTGCTTTATTCTGTAAGCAGCTGTAAATTTAGTAAATTTTTTCACTAGAGGTCATATTTGTGTCCTTTCAAGCAAAATTTGTATATAGAAATCTTTTGACAGGCCCTGTTGGTTTGAGCATTAAGCCTCCATATTAACCCCATAGCTCTGATCATACTGTGGTTGTAAGTGGTGAAGTATTAATTTTTAGGGATCCTTTTTGCCTCCTTGTGATTTATTTTCCTATTTTGTTTTTTATTGAAGGTTTTAGAGGAAGTTAAAGTTTCAAGGGAAATGGATAGAGACACCTTAATAAGTGTAGCAAGAACATCACTTAGGACAAAATTACACACTGAACAAGCAGATCTACTAACAGAGGTGACAGTTCAAAACACCCATTGTATTGGGTAAATTGCAGTAAAAAATGCCATCGAAGATGGTTGGTAAAAAAGTGCTTTGAAGCAGGGTTTTCAACGATTATTTCCATAGGCAGCTGCCAATGGTGTAATTAATGTGCTGTAGGGCAAAATCCCTATAGGTATGAGAGGATTCTACAAGAGTCTTAGTAAACAGTTATTTTTGCGTCCAAAACACAAGAGCCCGCTTGCATGCTAAACAGATGGGGGTAATCAGCTTTTATTAAAACATCTGTTTAAAATATCCAAACCTTTTAACAATTCAACAATTGGTAACAAGACAGAGATATTTCATTGCGGGAAGTGTTGTTCCTGGTGCTGGAGCATTTGAGGTGGGAGTCAGTGCTGCTTTGACAGAATTCAAGAAGACAGTGAGAGGCAGAGCAAGGCTTGGAGTTCAGGTAAGGAGGAAATTAGAAAATAAAGTTTTCCTTATTCAAACTTTCATTGTGCAGTTGACCTTTACAGTAACAGACATCTTCATGACCATGATATGTTCATCATGATACCAAGAGTAAGCTTCAGCAAAAGAGATGCCCATTTAATACATCCAGTTTGAAGTCTGTGGTGATTCTTGCCCTTGGTTCTGAGCAGAGCAATTGATTCATGAATCAAGCTGTTTTTTTTTTCTCCTTAATTCTGTCTTTAACCCTTCATTTTGTCTTTGCTCTCTTTCTGCAAGACAGAGCAGTCATAGGGAAATTTTACCCTTTAACTCCCATGAGTGACCAAGACAGAACTTCTCCTCACAATATCCATACAATATCAAGCAGACAAGTGATGAGAATAAAGAAAAATATCAATTAGGGAATTATTAGTTGATCCAATAACAAATTCTCAGAACTAAAATCATAAGAACTGTATGGAAGTCATTAAGGAGAATTACCAATGAGATCTTGGGATTGTAAAGATTAATTGGTGTTTTCTTCCATATTGCAGGAAGATAAGAGACAAAAAACATGGTTTGGCAAATTTTGTGCTATTTTTTTACAAACTTTACCCTTTTGGAAAAAAAAATGTAGTTATAATAATTTTTCTTCTAAACAGTTGAATTATGCAGTTTGAAATTGGATATAAGAAAGAAGCAATTAAACTTGCTATTGTGTGATCTTTGTTCTGAAATCATATTTGCGATTTCAGGATTGACAGTCTTCAGTTATGAAAAGTTTTAGTTTATTTGTGGCAGTCACTTTGGGCGTGAATTTGTGGTGCATACTTGAAAAACCTAAATTTTTAATTTGATGAGTTTAATCAATTGCAGGCCTTTGCAGATGCCCTGCTTGTCATTCCAAAGATCCTGGCTCAAAATTCTGGTTATGATCCACAGGAAACAATTGTTAAGCTTCAGGTTTGGAATTCTGTATATATATATTTTTTTTTGAATGGGTAATAAAATCTGTCAGGATGCTTCAAAATTTTATGGCCTTCTCTACTTTTCTCAGCATCTGATATTTTCATGTTTATGGCCAGCAGCCAAAAGCTGTGGATGGTTGCGTTTAGTGTAGTTCAAAATTGAAAAGTTCACCAGGATGTGGAAATTCATTATCTTAATAAGGCAACTGATCAGAAACATTTTTTGTTATTAATGAGATTGAGACCTGTTAACTCCTAGGAGAAACCGAAAAACGAATTTCTTCATGCAATATCAAAATATTTCCAGTATAGAGTCAATGAGAAGCAAGAAAACTATCAGTTGGTGGATATTGTTTGATGTAACCACAAATTTTTAGAGCTAAAATTTTAAAGAATGTCTGGTAGACAGTGGAGAGATCTTTGGATTGAGCAGGTTAATGTGAATTCTATTTGACTGGCTGAGATTGTGAACAAGGTGCTAGGATTTTATCTTGCATTAAAATTAAGGGATAGTGTATGATCTGTTTCAGGAGGAATATGCTGATGTTGGTACCCCAGTGGGTATTGATCTCTCAAGTGGAGAGGCATTAGTTCCCTCAGATAGTGGTATCTGGGATAACTACAGAGTCAAGAGGCAGCTGCTACATTCATGGTGAGTAGAAATCCTGTCCTCCAAATTTTGTCTTTCGTTAGTTCGACTACAGGCTAATTTTGAGCTTCAGACATGTTATTAGAAGGTTATAATAGTACTTTAAGGGCAAATAACTGTTAACTCCTCGGTGAGAAGTGTTAAATTATGGACCTCCTTTAAAGAGGATTGGTTCATTAAGGTAGCTCTGATATAGTTCCAGCTCAATTCTTATTTTTCCCAAATTACATTTCTTGTTTCATATATTGGAGCCAGCATGACTTAGTGGCTTCGCGGCCCTCATTTTTAGGTGCCAGTCCTCCACTCTGTTTTTTTTTAACTCAGTAGTGCCAAGTTAATAGCACACTGGCCAGTTTGCCTTTCACCACTTACTCGCTAGTCTCCTTCACAGCCATTGTTTGGGCTCGTCACGCAACCGGCTTTCTCCCCTGCGTGACGAGACCAAACAACGGCTGTGAAAGAGACGAACCACCCACCAGCCAATTTTATTTAAACAATTTACGCCGTAAAATCTTTGGTTTTAATTTACATTGTTCCAAATAAGCTCAATGGTGCTTCAACAACAGCAACAACAGCAAAATTTCAACTTGGACACTTAGATAGAATTATTTATCTATTCAGTGATTTAGTCATTCTCTCGTTTTCTTGTTTCGTTCATTTGTTGAGTTACTTATTTAATCATTTATTCTGCAGCACTGTAATCGCCAGCAACCTTCTTTTGGTGGACGAAATCATGAGAGCTGGTATGTCTTCTCTCAAGGGCTGAGCTGAGCTGGAAATGGTTTACTCAAGGTATAAGAGGATTCTACAAGAGTCTTAATAAACAGTTATTTTTGCGTTCAATTTCATCGCCTCCCAGTACTTCCCTTCAGTTATGTAATGGTTTTATCATAGCTGTTTGAAATGGAGGGAAAAATGTTGTCGCTGTGTTGCATGATTTGGTAACAATCTCAATTTTTTGTGTTTGAAAATGGATGACATCCTAGGTCAGACGCTAGAGCATGTTTTGATTTAGTTTTAAATCCAAATTCAAAAGTCCAAAGTTCTAGTCCAATCAGAACAAAGTTAAACATCACGAGGAACTAGTGACAACTCAAGGTTAAAAAAATATGCAAATTACCTGAAGCGCGGGAAAACACCAGTAACCATATCGCAGTTGGTTTAAGTCTTGAATGTTATTGGTTGAGAGGGAGGCACGAGTTTTGTAGACCAATCGCAGAGCCAGGTAGACGAAACCAGTGCAAAAACTGGAATATATTGGACCTGCTTTGTTGTGCTGTAAAACAAGTCAAAACCTCACCATCTTAAGCACCCAAATGTTATTATTTAAAGTTATCTGGTCACGACAACATGCTTATTATTTTCTCTGCTTTTCCTTGGTTCTCTGTTAGAGCAAAGATACAAGCACTGCGTGAAGAAGTTCGTTCACCTTGCTGTGACTCCACGAAGATATCGAACAGCGGTTGTCAGTGTTACTCATTACAGTATAGTTGCAATAAATGTGTTCCATGAAACTTAAACAGCTTACTGGGTTCAGATAACTAAACGATATAAATACATACACATAAGAAAAATCGAAACACAGACTTCATTTATTCAAGTGGGGATGGGGGGGGGGGGGTGCTGTGGCGCCAAGGTCCTCCTTCCTGTCCAAGACGAAAGCAAATCGACCTCTTAACCCTTTGACCCTTTGCTCCTAAGAGTGAGGAAAAACTAATTTTCCTTACAATATCACCCCTGAATCACACAGTAAGGCCGCAAAACTAAAGGAAATGATCACCAACCAAAAGAAGCTCCTGAGTGTTAATCAAATTCTCCATGTCAGCACCTCAGGAAATGTTTAGAAAACAACATGGATGACGTGAATACTGTTAGGATGTGTAGGGGTTAAAGCCACGTCAATCATATTCGGACAACAAGTGTAGAATTCGATTTAAAAGAGTTGTTCGTTCCGAAAACACTCACTGCACAGCGCCAACATTTACGCCCGATTTAAGGCTACGGATCTTGTAAGACACCCTGTGTTGGACGCGTAATTAATAAGGAATTGTGTGCCTGATTTTACGACTCGAGACCCCAAAACTTCACTCCCTGTCTGGCGGTACGTACATATTAATATTCATGAAGTGGTATTCAATTAAATTCAATCTTTTTTTTTTTTCGCTGTCAAAAATACCTTTCCGAGGAATGTGATGAAGCTGAAGTTCGGAATTCGTTTCAGAATCAACAGAAAACAAATTCAAACTTAACACTTGTGATTTGCCCAAAGACGTTTAAAAGACTGATTTGTTACTCTTCATTAGTCGACGAAATCATCAGAAATGATTAAGACAATCTAATGATCTTACTCTTGTTGGATATTTTAACCATCTTTTAAAATGTTCGCTTCATAGCTTCAACAGTCTTAAAAAATGTTAGAATGACTGATGTTTTAAAAATAAACAGAAATTCCCCGTCAGAGTCGAAGGCTTGACTCAGGTGATGACTTCCGCTCGGGCTATGGAAACGTCAATCACTGTCAACGACATATTTACTAAATAAGAACAGCCATTGACCCTTAATAGCTTGAGAGTGATAAGCATCTAATTTCTCTCCACAGTGTCACCCCTGAATCAAACGTTAAGGTCGTGAGAAAAAAAAATTAATCACAAACTTATAAACAGATTCTCTTGTCATTACCGTGATAGGACATGTAGTGAACAGTAAGGACAGTATGCACAGCAATGTTAAGGAATGAAGGGCTGATATATGATATTTGTAAATTATATTTCTTGGGTACATGATCCTTCTGAACGACCTCCAGAAAAAAACAGGACATCAGAACAGCAGGACACTTAAGTTGGGTTCCAGGCTAAATTTCGGTTCTTTAAAGGGTTGGTTTACGGTAGCAAACTACTTCTTTTACAAAAAAATACTTCAGCGAGTTACTATTACACAATCGAGCAGGTGAACTCATTCGTTAGTTCCCCTCTTGGGAATGTGACTTCTGGACTATGAATAAAAATTACAGGAAAAAAAAAATTGACGCAAGTGATTCTCTTTACTTCAACACAAACCGAAAGAAAATGGTTAACGTCACGATTCTCGACAGTTTTTGATTTTGTAATGCGGTATAAATATCTCAAGATTCCTTTTTTCTGTGTTGTTCATGTATTTTTCTTTCAGAATCTGACTAAATTCAAGTTTTATCATTAATTGCAATGTGTTCAAGACAAAGTCTTTGGTAAGTACGATCTATGATCAGTCATTTTAGTGTCCTGTACCTCCTGACCGCTTTAAAAACAATTTTATTTTATATTGTATTCGGAAGTTTCTATTGTTTACACCGCTTTAACCTCAGTTTCACGAATACCTTGTAGGTTTTAACGTTTGTTTAAACCATCAGTAAAGAATTTGACATAGATCTTTTAGACCAGTTCTTCGATACCTCCTAATCGCCGATATCCTTCATCAAACTTAAAGTGGAACGTTTGATAGTCTTGATCCCACGGTTAAATCCAACATCGATACATGATGAAATCATTCAAATGTTTAACTTTTACTTTTCTGTTGGCATGGTTTGCCGATAACATTTTCTTGAGAATTGTACACTAAAAAGCAGATTCAAAAACTCCGAATGGCAGTCCAATCGAAAGAAATTGAAGATTTGACTTTTATGAAGCAACATTTCATGGGCGAATTGTAACACGCTTCTCTGAAACAATCTGACGCTATTAAAAACGTCGGTTGATATATTGCCATACTTGAATCAACTTCGATTCGGTAATAGAGCAGCGATTCAAAGTCCAATTGACCCGAAGAAAATCTGTGTCGATATACTAATCTAATGGATGTATAAACTACGATATGAGATTTGTTCACGATTTTCTAACTTTACAGATGTACCCTATAGCAATCCGAATACGGTTCAAGAAAGCTCGATACCAGTATTATGACTTATTCAGTTCGCTCTAACATTTATTAAACATCAAGTGAACAAACTTAAACTTGAAAGTTGATGAAAACACAATAAGATTGACACATTTATTTGCTTTATGTTCATTTATTGCTAGAAATGCAAGAAAGCTGAAGAGTTAAATTTGTTTGACACCCAAATATAATTTTCAAAAACTTACCGCTATGAGCCTAATGAAGTCAAAGAAGCATCCAAGTGATTAAGCTAAGTTTTTAAAGGACTACCTTCTAATTCACACCTTGCTCCGCTGGAATTTGTATCTATCAATATTTACATACCTGAGATTCATAACAAGCCTCCTTGTTTGTACGTTTTTCTTTTCGTTTAATTTCATTTATATCAGAAGATCAAAACACTGAAATATGACAACCTTCTTTCTTTGAACGTAATTTTACCGTGTTTAATGGTTTTAAATATGTAACTGCGCAGCTCTTGAATTCAAATCAGATTGAGTGAGGTTTCTGAATTGAATGACAAGAGAAAAGACCGCAATGTGAGTCTTGGATCTTGATAACGACTGCAGTTTAGTTATGATGCGGGAGCCACTATTACTTCACCCATGTAATTAACGGTAAAAAAGACAAATACCTAGGTTCATCATTACTGGCTGTTACATTCCTTCGATATCAGAGGACTTTGTTAATTAATGTCTGCAAATATGAGGGAAACTTGAAACGCATAGCCTATTTAATTTTGCTTCGATTCAGCTTTTGCGTAGCACAGCAGATGTGTTTCGTCCGATCTGAACAAGCTGAAAATTCTGATTATTTCAATGTGTTTAAAGGAAGTTTTGAAATGAGATTTATTGATCAATTCTGTAAACCACCAGACTCGAATTTTTTTATTGTCATAGCAAGATGTATTTAGCAATGAAATCATGCGTGATTGTTGCACATATAGTAACGCTGGCTTAATTTCATTTTCTAATAGTCTCTGCCTTTGCGCATGCCTAACGAGACTAAATTTAAGTATGATTTTCAATTTCAATAGTAAGTCACGCCAACGCATATATATGCAGGAATGAAAATCTGATTGTGTTTATGAATTCCTGCAGGATGCTTGAAGTTGTATCTAAAAAGGTTCCTGTATATTAAGGAATGATTTCAGACCCACTGTCACGTAATTGTACAATAGAATCAAAAAATTGAATTAGCACTCTCTCTCTGTAACCCTTTACACTCTAACATGCATATTCTCCATACTATTCTTCATACATTTCCTAAGGTGCTGACAAGGAGAATTTGTTTAACAATCAAGAGCTTCTTTAGTTGGTGATCATTTCCTTTATTCTCATAACCTTAATGTGTGATTCAGAGGTGACATTGTGGGGAGAAACTAGATGTTCAGTAGTCACTCTTAGGGGTGAAAGGGTTAAACAACCAGCTGTTGGCCGGTGCATGATATTTCTGTAACTAGCCACACTCACCTCTTTGTTGAAAACGGATCCACAACAAACCAAACTCAAAAATAGTAAATCCGTTTTCAGTGTTTGATCTGATTTATGAAATACAAGCCTGAAGCTCGTTTATTAGTGTCATGCGAGGAAGTTTAAACAAGGACTTGATTGGTTTCGTGACAGGTTCAAGGACATAACCAAACTTTTAGAGGAAAAAAAATTTACAACACTAACCTACGAATAATACTTATGCTCGTAAATACAGAATGTACTACATATTGACCAGTATATATTCAAATGGACTTAAACACCATAGAGACCGTATCAAATACTTTAAACCGTAAGCGAATAAACTTTTCCTGAAGTAATCAACGAGCATAGGCGGCCATAAAACCAACGTATCAACATCGTGTTTCCTCAGTTGCTCGCGGGAAAATTATTTTAATTGTTCAACCTCCCCAGTTATTGTTAATTATCATTATTGCATTTTAATTGTATTGAAATGAAGCAGAACTCTATCTACGTTCTCCATTGCTAGAGCAAAATTGAAAAATCTTGACTCGAGCCAAGTAAAACTTCCCTTCTTTTTCTTTGGGGCTTTTAACTTTGCGCGTTAAAACATCTTTACTGAACATTTGTCAGTTTATCCTGTATATAAGTTCCTCTCATCTCTCCTAAACTAACAGGGACTGAAGCCCACGATAGACAGCATTTTCAAAGACCTCACAACCATGGAAATTGGTTTGGTTGTTGCCAAATTCCTGCGAAACACTAACCGTCCTCTACAAGCGATCCAATTATGCGAGGAATGCTTGATGTTACTGTTCGATAACTCACAGTGGCTTGACGACGACAATTTCAAATTTTTCTACTCTGATATCTTAAAAGAACTGGTCAAGCCATACGGGGACATCTGTGATTTAAAAAATTTCGCACGATGCGCGCAGGAACTTCTTGTCATGTCTCAAGACTCTGGTGACACACAAGAGGAAGGAAGGTGTAGGTTAATGCTGGCATGTTGGTATCTAGTACAACATAAATTTGAAGATGCAAAAGAAGGTTTTCTGAAGGCATTGGATATCATAAAAGTAAATGGTGTCAGGGAATATGAAAGAGGAGCGTATAATGGTCTAGCACTTTTGTCTTCGTTTATTGGTGACATTAAGAGCCAAAAGGAATATCTCGAGAAATCGCTCCTACTCGTGGAAGATACTGGTGACAAAAAGGGTAAAGCAGAATGTTACAGCGCATTAGGACATTACTTTATGAGTGTCAACGACAATCGAACGGCAAATGAATATTTTCAGAAAGCACACGGAATCAGGATGGAAATTGGCGGAAGAAAAGAATTAGCGGCTGATTACAAGGACCAAGCACACTTTCATTCCGCGTTGGGAGACCATGAGAAGGCAGTGGAGTATCTGGAGAAAGAACTTGCGATCATTTTAGAAATTGGCGATAGGGTTAAAATATCCTACGTTTACATGGACCTAGGAATGGAATTCCTTCGTCTTGGTAAATTTATCAAGGCCGAGGAATATTTCGAGAGGGTACTCTTGTTAAGCAGGATCAGTGGATTGGAATTTTTGAAGCACTTCATCCTTACTGAATTTACGTTGGTGAAGCTAACACTCTTAAAGACTCAGGAAGCACATTCGTACCTATTACAAAGCATTGAATTATTTGAAAAGTATCGAAATTCCAATAAACACAATGAACAGTGGTCAATACCTCTTTTGGAGATGTATCAATTGTACAAGATGTTCAGCTTAGCGCTATTCTACACCGGAAGTCCCCGCGAGGCACTTTGCGCGGAAGAACTGGGGCGAGCTAGAGCCTTAGCAGATTTGATTGCAACCAAGTACTCTCCTGGAGTAAACCACATCTCAGCAGATTTGCAATCACTGTCTGGGGTTGAAAAGCTCATCAGTAACGAAAGTAACTGTACCTATCTGTACCTTTCTTATCATGAGAGAAGCGTTCGTGCTGCGATTTTGAAACCGGGTGAAGACACGTACTTCTCAGAGGAAGAAGAAGCTGATATCCCCACTTTGATGGCCGAGCATGTTGTTGATTTGGATGACCTTTTCAACAAAAGCTTCCGCAGCTTTGGAGTATTACCCAGAGAGCTTTGTGAAGATCGATCACTGGATGACACGGATTATCATGATGAGAGCTTAGCCCCTTTCCGAGGAAATGAAACCGCAGACACTGACAGGAATCTTCAAATGTTTTACAAATTGATTATTGCTCCTGTGGCCAATTCACTGACAGGGCCTGAAATCGTCATTGTTCCCGAGCGGTCCATGTTCCGAGTCCCATTTGCAGCCTTGCGTGAAGAGACTGGCAAGAACTTTCTAACAGAGAAGTTCAGGATCCGTATCGCCCCTTCTTTGACAACTCTCAAGCTCATTCAGGACAGTCCAGCGGACTATCACAGCCACACCGGTGCACTGATAGTGGGCGATCCTAAGGTTGGCGAGGTGCTGTACAAAGGAGCTCCCAAGGACATCACTGCACTTCCTTGTGCAAGAAGGGAAGTAGAAATGGTTGGACGACTGATGGGTGTCCACCCTTTGATAGGAGAGCACGCAACTAAGCAGGCGGTACTGGAGGGAATAGACAGTGTGAGTCTAATCCACATTGCCGCTCATGGCAACGCAGAAAGGGGACAAATTGCCTTAGCTCCTAACCGTAGAACCGACGGCACTGGTATTCCACAAGAAGAAGACTACCTTCTGACCATGGAGGATATTTCAAAAGTTCAACTGCGAGCTAAATTGGTGGTACTTAGCTGTTGTCACAGTGGCCGCGGTCAAGTCAACTACGAAGGTGTGGTTGGCATAGCTCGTGCGTTCCTTGGATCCGGTGCTCGCTCAGTGTTAGTTTCACTGTGGGCCGTGGAGGACACAGCAACGGAGCAACTCATGAACCAATTCTATGTTCACCTTGCTGATGGAGAAAGTGCCAGTGAATCTCTACACCAGACCATGAAGTGGATGAGAAATAACAAGTTCACCAAAGTTTCGCAGTGGGCTCCTTTTATGTTGATTGGAGATGACGTGAGAATTGACTTTAGGAGTGAAGGTAGGTTTTAAAATCTGGCGAAAGTATTTCCTTTAACTGTTATTTTAGAACATAGACCTGAGTTACAATGGCTAGCTTACAGACATTGACTTTTAAATCTGTATTATTTTTCAAGTTCTTTTCATGTCATCATCATCATCATCATCATCATCATCATCGTAATCATCATCATCATCATCATCATCATCATCATCATTATCATCATCACCATCAATGTTATTATGAATATTATTTTGATTATTCCAAAATCTTATTATTGCATTCATGTCACATGAGGAAATTTAAAAAATTAGTTTGTTAAATTGACCGAATTAAAAGGGTTACATTTTACATTTCATTCCCTGAAGATAACTAAAGTTGGTTTTAGTATTTTTCAATTAGGAGAATAAATATTGATAGTTAACTGAAAAGGCAAGTCTATACTTTAAACTAACATGTTACCCAGTTTCTGTTTGATATCTTGACAAAAGGTCATGAGATTGTGATCTCTTGTTTTCTGGATACGTGGAACAAGTCTGTTGGTAGAGTCTCTCTATATCACCTAAAATGGTAAGAATAAGGTCTATAAGCTCTAACAGTTCTGATTATAGTAATTATTAACATATGGACATTTTTATTGCAGCAAAGAAGACCCTGCTTGCAAAGGACTAGAATGAAGTCTACAAGAACCAGTTCGAAACAGGCCTGAAGATTTATGGCTCTCATCTCTGCATCTGCCATTTGAGTATGGTATTTCATAGTTACTTACACTGACATTTTGTTGCCCAGTAAAGCAGGGGTAGCTTCTGCATTAACACAACTTTTTATGCCGGTTGAATTTTATTTTTTTCCTTTTGATTTTGCAAATTTAGGAATTCACAATTGTGAAGATTTTATGGATACAAAATAAGACAAACTGGTGGCACAATGCATCAAATGTTTTGTCTTGTCATGCAGCACAGTTTTTCTGAATGCATTGTGTGTCAAGGCAAAACTTTTGCCACAAAGGAAACTTGGAATGATGCTTAAGACAAAATGTTGAATTACAGTCAACTCGCTGATGGTTCAACTCGCTGAGTTGGTCTTCAATCCAGTACAACTTATTAGAAGTTAAACATATAGAAAAGTAAAAGATCTTTAGTAAAAGAAAACATTTTTCTTCCAACAAAGTTTATAAGAACCTCATGGCGAACAAAGAAGGTAAACATCACCAATGACTATAACAGCTTCAGACGCAAACGAGATAACCAATGTTCACCAATGTTTAAGTTTCTGTTTGATGTTCACCAATGTTCACCAGTGTTTTTTTACTAAATATCATCTACTTTTCTGTATGTTTAACTTCTAATAAGTTGTATTGGATTGAGGACCAACTCGCCAACATCTCTACTTGATTTTATACGTCGGCAAGTTGGCGTTGGCGAGTTGACTGGATACCCAAAATGTCAATATGGTGAAAAACTTAAAAAGAATTGGTTGAAATTTTCATGTTGATGCAAATAAATTGTATGCTGAAGCCCCAGAATGCACATTTAATGGAGAAAGAGTTGTGATGAGAATTGAGCTTCACTGTTGAAAACAACAACAACAACAACAACAACAGCAACAAAAGAAGACAAACCAATAAAGCCACCAAGTTTAGGCAGCTATTTTTTAAAATATTGAGTCCCATGAGTGTATGGCTAAGCTAACAACCATGCTCAGAAGACTCTCTATGACAACTAACTTGGCATGTTACTTTTTCATCGTTTTCTGGTTAAAAGAGACCAAAACTCACAGCTATTTTTTGTACATATTCTTAGACCTCGACATGCCAGTTTACCTAATCAAATTTGTTTTAGGATTATTTCAACAAATGGCTCTAGGTTGCTGTTTATTAACAGAAATTTTTGAGGCAGTTGACCAATAAAAGCTCTTACTTGAGAGAAGAATTTTGAGAAGCTTTTCCCTTTGCTAAAGATTGTTCAAGATTTGTTTTCAGTTAATCAGGATATAGTGATAATGTATCAATTCTCTTATGGGAAAGCAGATTTAGAAGGTCTCTACCCATTTGCAGAAATTAGTTGCATGTTTTAAGTATTTTAATGGTGCACGACTGAGCAGTGTACCTTGAAAAAATAGGGTGGGGCTGTTGCATTTCTCCCTCATCCTTTTCACCCTAAGCACCATTTGCTCTCAATTAATCAATATATTATAATAGAAATCTTGTATTACTGTAAATTCTCTCATGGGAAGCAGATTAAGAAGGTCTCTTCCCACTTGTAGAAATTACTTGCATTTTTAATTTAAGTAATTTCAATCTGCATCACCTTAAGGAAAGATTGGAGGGGGGGGGAGGAGGGTGGGGCTGTTGCATTTCTCACTCAATCTTTTCACCTTGCATACCTATTGTTTTCAGTTAATCAATAAACCAGAGTTTAATAGTAATCATGTATTACCAGTAATTCTCTTATGGGAAAGCAGATCAAGAAGGTCTCTACTCATACGGAGAAATTACTTGCAAGTTTGAAGTATTTTATGGGTGTATGCCTAAGTGTTTTACCTTTTCTCACCCAGTTTTTTCACCTTATGCACTTAAAGGCCCATTTCCAACCTTTATGCAAGGTGCTCGTTTGTTTTTTAGTTTAGAACCTCCGCTTTTGTTTAAATAGCACCTCTGATTGGTCAGTCATTTATAACCCTAGACGTTGTCTCAAAATAGCTTCTGCATTTACCCTGATGAGTTTGGTGAGCTTGTCAAAATAATTCTGTGTAAAACAATACCAAACATTTTATTCTGGTATGGAATCAGATGAATGCATTGATATAATACAGACTAAATTCAAAACTACAGGAAACTGCAAAATGATGAATGGTGAATGTATTTATGTAAAACAATTGACTACATGTCCAGGATGGCTCTTGAGAAAGATGTTTTTAAGAGGTTTTCAGTAATCCAGGAGTTTAGTGTGACACAAAATAGGTCATGGTGCACGTTGGATTAAGGGTGAAAATGGGCCTTTAAGGCTTTCTGTTTATAGTGATAATATATTAATTCTCTTATGGGAAAGCAGATTAAGAAGATCTCTACCCAAGTGTTTTATTTTTTAAAGGAGAGGAGGGTGGGGGTTGTGGCTTTTTTGGCTCACCATTTCCTCCTTACGCACTTAAGGTTTTTAGTTAATCATCATATAGTGATAATGTACTAATTCTCTTATGGAAAAACAGATTTAGAAGGTCTCTTCCCATTTGTAGAAATCAGTTGCATGTTTAAAAAGTTAATGTCATTGAGAGGTGTTTTACATGAACAAACATTGGAGGAGAGGGGGAGAGGAGGGTGGGGCTGTTGTCTTTTCCCTCACCCTTTTCATCTTATGCAATTATTGCTTTATTCAGTATTATTTCTTTTTTGGAAAGCAGATTTAGAAGGTCTCTTCTCATTTGTAGAAATTGATTGCATGGTTTAAGCGTGAATGTCATTTAGAAGTGTTTTATGTTAAAAAAGAGTTGGAGGGGGGAGGGGAGGGGATGACATGACTGTTGTCATTTCCCTAACCCTTTTCATCTTATGCAATTATTGCTTTATTCATTATTATTTCTTTTTTGGGAAGCAGATTTAGAAGGTCTCTTCTCATTTGTAGAAATTGATTGCATGGTTTAAGCGTGAATGTCATTTAGAAGTGTTTTATGTTAAAAAAAGTTGGAGGGGGGAGGGGAGGGGATGACATGACTGTTGCCTTTTCCCTCACCCTTTTCATTTTATGCAATTATTGCTTCCATTTAACCAAGATACGGTGATTCAGTATTATTTCTCTTTTGGAAAGCAGATTTAGAAGGTCTCTTCTCGTTTGTAGAAATAACTTGCATGTTTTAATTTACTGTAAGGTTTGTGAAATGCTTTGCATTAAACATTACTTTTTATAAGAATTTTAAAGCCTTGAGGTTTTGTTTATCTTTCATTTGACCAGCCAAGGTTAAAAAATGGACCCACAGTAATGTAAATTCATCATGCAATGAATGTTTAAAAAACAATCATAATAGTTATGCTTTTATTTCTTTCAAGACTGGTCCTCTTTTTAGACAACGCCACTGCTGTATCTGTGCACATGCTCAAGTACACTGGCACTGACACTGACACTGGCAAGAACGAGGACAAATACACCTTTGTCATCTTGTTAAATGTCCTGACCAAGTTTTTCACTTGCACCTCACTTTTAACCTCCTAAACCCTTACATCAGCATTAATATTCTCCATACTGTTCTCTATACATCCTCTAAGAGACTGACTAGAAGTATTTGTTTAACAATCAAGAGTTTCTTCAAATGGTGATCATTTCCTTAATTCTTCTAACTCAGACATCCGAATCAACAATGTTATTGTGAGGAGAAACTGGATGCTAGTCACTCTTATGAATTAAAGGATTATAATTATGGCTGGTTGAGAGATCTTGACCATCTCCCCAAATATGATACTTAATACCATGGATACGAGTTATGAGAATGCAAATTGTATTGAACAAGTATGGCTTAACATTTACAGGAATTGAAAACTTTTATTTAAAGATACAAAATTACTTAAGTGTACTGTTTTATTAAATGGACTTGATATTATCATTTACTAACAGAAACGAACGGTTGCCAAGTCTGGTAAGAAACTGGGCCTGAGCAGTAAGAACTGGCCCAAGTGTGTTAGATTAGAGCATATTTCAATGGATTGTTGTGAAACCATAATCAATTAATTGCCAATGGAGAGAAAGGAAAATTCTAAAAGTGGCTGATGAAAATTCAAAATAAGGAAGCAAACCGCATTGAGGTCCAGAAAATCTGGAGCAATCTTAAATCCTTGATTACTTTTGATGCTCAACCGAAAATTGCTCTAATCATAATACTTCCAACAGTTTAATTCTCAACAGGAGCTTTCCCCAATAAAATCCTATTTTGCTTCTTAAACAGTTCTCAGCATGTCCATGCTTTTGTAAAGTACTATTTATTAGGGATGATGCTACCTTGTAACAAAGTCAAGTAAAATGTACTGAGATTGTTTAATTGAAACAGTTGAGATGAAAGTTTCAGATGAGCAATATATAAAAAAAGAAAATGCTATGTCTCACCACACGAGAGTAGATACCCCTTTCCAATCCCTGGCTTTAGAAGTTGTATTCAGCAGTGAAATAAACTTTGTAAATTTTCATTGCTTACATAAACACAACAAAAACTGGTTTCAAACTTAATTTATGTAGCGCCATGCCTTAATACTTGTCACTTGCAAAGCTTTACTATTACTGTAGTTTGATTGAAACCAAAAGAACAAAGAAAAAAAAAACATGTAACAAGGATGCATGGAAATTCCAATACCATTTGTAGGGTTTCCATTTAAGAAGAAGCCCAACTATTATGTTTACTATAAACAGCAAACATCTGCACACTTAATTTCCACTGGATTCATGATGGAAAGTTCTTATTCCTGGGAAATTTCAAGCACTGATGCTTTACCTAACTAATGAAAATGCCGCAATATAATCATATAATAGTTGACCCAAAAAAGAGGAGAGAAAAAGAGAAAACAAAAAAAAAAAAAAACTCAACTTGCATAGGAAATACAATATCAATATGTTTTGTAACAATTAGATTGTGGAAATAGGAAACTAAAATGTGTTATCTTGATAGAGAAATTTTCAATGGAGTGTCAAGAGTAATCTATGATTGCTTTGTTTTTGTTCTACTTCACTCTCATTGGTCCAGAAAACTCACGCCATTCTCTCAACCAATCAGATGCAAAACTAAAACCAATCAACTCATAGTTACTCATTTTTTTCCGGTACTTTAGGCAGTTTGTTTGTTCTTCCTTTGAGTTCTCATTGGCTCTTAACCCTTTAACTCCTTTGAGTGACCAAGACAGAATTTCTCCTTACAATATCAATACGATTTCAACCAGATAAGTGACGAGAATAAAGAATAATATCAATTTGGGAATAATTGGTTCATCCAATACTAAATTCTCTGTGCTAACATTATGAAAATCGTATGGTTGTCAGTAAGGAGAGGTACAAATTTGATCTGGGAGTTAAAGGGTCATAGGTATTTTCATATTGGTCAATGTGATTATTTTGGTTTTGGTTTAGTAACACTCTGTTAAAAACTGCTCTATAGCACCAAATTCTCTCAACTCATTTACAGAAAACATAACATAGTGGAGAGAATTACAAATCACCCATTGAAGCTCATACTAATTCCCTACTTACTGAGGCTCATCTTATTATGTGCCATGTGACCAGAGTCCAGCACAACTCTACAGTAATTGTACACTAAAGAATCACTGTTCCCCTTTGGCGTCTGATTTAAATGATGCAGCTCTGGGATGATAAAAGGCTAATAACATCAATGTCTTTCTTAATATTGCTAAGTAAACTATCTTCATGTATAAATAAAATGATTTCTTGAACTGTATTAAGCAGGATGTCATAAATGAGAACTACCATCTTCAATTCTGAGTCGTTTCCAAATGCACACAACATTAGTGTCTGCAACAGCCACAATGTAATCCAAATTACTACTTGCACTGACTTGGTTAAACACTTTTGTTGTCTCATTTGGACAGGCCAGAACCTAACAAAAAAATAAACCAAACAAGGAAAGGTCAAAATTCACCATTTTTCTACATCAGCAACACACTTGTCTGGGCCTTTTGTGCCTCTTTCTTGTTCTTACCACAATCTGACTCTACCTGTGATCTATTACTGAATAGACATACGGCATTAAATCTATTTGATTCATACAATAGAGAAATGAACTGCTGTTAACCCTTAAACTCCCAAGATCTCATTAGTAATTCTCATTATTGTTTGCCATAAGGTTTTTGTAATGTTAGTATAGAGAATTTGGTATTGGATCAACTTATTATCCCCTAACTGATATTTTTCTCTATTCTCATAACTTGTCTGCTTGATATCATATTGATATTGTAAGGAGAAATTCTGTCTTGGTCACTCATGGGAGTTAAAGGGTTAATGGTGATGTCATCTATGTGTCCTCTAATAGATCACAACTAGGAACCAATCAAAATGTGCAATTTTTTGCTCGCATTTTTGGGTGTTCACCTCTGAGCTGCACTTTATACTTATTATGTAAAAGTAAAAAAAAAAACCCTCAGCAGAGTGGATTCCAATTTATTGTTTCCCTATATAACAGGTAACTGTTATAGATAAGGGTATCTTGAAATACTACATAGAAATCATGCAATACTCCTTACCTGTGTTTGTTTTACATCTTCACTCTTTGTTGCCAACACATTTGATGCAACATCGTACAACCAAACAGATCCTACATCATCTCCGGCCAACATCACTGAGCATGCTGGAACAGATATTGTTTAAAAAAATGGTTATGCAAAAACTGAATTTTATTCCAGTCTGTTGAAATTATGTTTGTTATATATCCCTAACTTTTCACTAGATGCAGGTCACAACCAGAGATCAATCAAAAGAAAGTGTGCCTTATTATACCACAACTTGCGATTCTTAACCTTTTACACACTAATATCTGTATGCATATTGTCCATACTGTTTTCTACATGTTTCCTAAGGTGCTGACAAGGAGAATTTGTTTAACAATCAAGTTCTTCATTGGTTGGTGATTATTTCCCTTATTCTTGTGACCTAAATGTGTGATTCAGGGATGATATTGTTAGGAGAACTTAGATACTGGTCACTCTCAGGGGTTAACTAAGCCTTTCACTTTCAAGCTGACAGTAATGATTCTCCTTGCTGTCCATCATGCAATTTTTATCTCCTCAGTTTTAAGAATTTGTCGTAAAACCAAAAGATATCCCCTAGTTGATGATCCTATTTAATTATCATGCCCTTTCTGCTCAATAATGGATTAAATTTGTGGGGAAAAATTGCTTGTTGGTCACTCCTGGCAGTGGAAGGATTGATGCAAGATTGACAAACCTGGTACGAAGCTGAATTTCAAGAAAGGTACTTCAGTGAGTCTCCATGGCAGCTTGTGAGCCACTCTGAAGTCATTCTGCAAAACAATCCGACAAAACAAATCATTGACTTCGCTCAGATCAACAAGACTTAACAATAAATATTTTGTCCACTTGAAGAGGGTCTTTGGAATAACCATTTGTAAACCTCAGTCTCCTAAAAATATTTAGCCTTTTCATTTATCACCAATAATTTCAAAATTACTTCACATTCATACAAAATTCATGATGATCATGTTTCACATAAAAATGAAAAACCACAGGAAATTCCACAAAATTTGCAAATTTTAACTTTTTTTAGACTTGACCAGTCTTATCTTAATGTATAATCTTAAATGTTCAAGAACCATTACTGGTCTGTTTTATGACTTTTTTCAATCCAAATGAAGTCCATGTCCTGTCAAAACCTTGGTAAAAACTTAACCACAGCCACCTGAGCATAATACTAATACTAAAAAAAATGCTAAAAATTCATCATGCAAAACTAACTGAATCACGAGTATCTTTTAATTCAGCTCTTCATCTATGGGTCATGTTCAAATAAGAAAAAAATTGTTCAGATGGACATGAAAAGATCTTATCATCTTATTAAAAGAAAAATCAAATCACGATTCACAAGAAAAGAAATTGCCCAATCGCGGTTTACCTTACAAGTATAGGGGACCCTCCTTCAAAGAAGTGAATCTGTAATTGAGTCTAATTTACAGAACACATGGGGTGTATGTTGTGGCAATGTAATAGTTTACTGCTTAATGTAGGATGAATAGTTGACAAAAATCAGCTTATTATATATGACTGTATTACACCTCATATACTACATGAACAGATGGAAAAGGCTAGGATGAAGAAGCCTGTCATAGACCTTTTAGAAAACTTGCAAAAGACAGAGAAGAATAAATAATAATTCAAACTCAACATGCCTTCATCATTTCTGACTCTGAGTGCCAAATATGAATGCAACCTTCTTCAACTCGCTTAGTAGCTGAAGAAAAACAAGAAAGACATCAGGAGACTAGCACTACTTCTACAAAAATTCTAAATCCTATCTAATCATTTAATTTCATGTATATCTTCCATATTGGCTTCTATGACTAATGAGAATGTTGTTTTACAATAAATAGAGCTCACAATTTAACCCCACACACCTTTCAGTAATATAAGTATGAACTCCACAACAAATAAATTATTCCATCTACTGGACCATCCTACCCTTCCACTCAAAGAAAAATTGAGTCAAACTTACCAATCATATTGTTTGACAAGCACACAATACTGTCTAAAGGAATTGTCTTTTTACCAGGAAAATCTAACTTTCCAAAATATGTCCTACAAAAACAGAGGTAGACATTTTGAGAGGCTTGCACTTCTGCTATTTTCAAGACCAACACAGTCACTATTATGCTCTTGCAAAATAAAAAATAAATAAAAGAAATATAAAAGTTTTAAACATTGGGATATCTAGGGTTTAAGCCAGTGGCTGCCAAATAGGCAGAGAAGAATGAATGCATGAGTGTTATGAATTTCTTTGGCAGCTGTGCTTTGTTTTATGAACAGAGCACAGAAATTATCAAACATCCTTCTGATATCATCATTTGGATCCATTGAAATAGATAAGCCTCAGAGACTTGTAAGCCTTTAAATCATCAGAAGAATAAGACAGGCTGCTTTTTAAAACAGCAAAAAATATCAATGACAACAACAACAAGGCATATTCCCTTTAATTTAGAAAGAAGAACTTGGCTGAAAATCTACAAAAAATCACCACATAAAAAAAGAAAATGCATTTTAGGAAAAACAAAAGTCTTACTTTGTTTTATCCTTTTTATCTCCTTTATCAGTTTCACTATCAAATAGATTCCAGACATAACAGCCATCGTCACATCCTCCAACAACTACTTTGCCATGCGGAGGAATTGAAAATAATCGCACTATTGAACGAGATTTCAATGTCAGCAGGAGTCTATGCAAAAAATAAAAATACATATATTATTAAACTAGAATTACCCTTAGTGAGGTAACCCTTTAACCCCTAAGAGTGCCTAACATCCTATTTCTCCTAACATTATCACCCCTGAATGAAACATTAATGTCATGAGAATAAAGGACATGATCAACAACTAAAGATGTTGATTGTTAAACAAGTTCTCCTTGTCAGCACCTAAGAAAATGTATAAAGAACAGTATGGAGAATATCCATACTGATGTTAGGGTGTAAAGGGTTAAAGGTGTCATGAATTTCTGTAAATTGGAATTAACCCTTCTACTACAAGGAACTGAGATCAAATTCTTCTAACTGTCAGCCATAACTCTCAAAATGTTAGTTCTAGGAATCTGATGTTGAATAAAATACAATCTCTCCCTGATAATAATGTTACACTTCCCAGATTTCAAGACACCTCCCAGGTTGTAAAATCACCTCCTGGATTCCAAAACACTTCCAAGATTTTAAAACACTTCCCAGATTAAATAGCTGGTCAATAACTACAATTGCTGTGTGCTCACTAATCACTGAACATTACTAAGAAGTTTTTGTTTGGGATACTATTATTACTGCTTAGAATTGTAGTTTATAGCATGGGATTACCAGTCTGTGTTTGTGCAGAAACATTCAATTCAGTTGAAGAGTGTGTAGTTGCTTATAGGAGTAGAGCACATTGAAATGCGTCAGTTTTGATGTTCATGGAATTCACTAGACCCTAAGGGCCTATTTACACGGTACGACTTTGTCGCATGCGACAAGCTTACGACAGGCTTACGACACGAATTGTTTCGTGTAAATCAAACCTACAACTCGCTTACGACTCTTAAGTCATGTCGTAGGCCTGTCGTAAGCTTGTCGCATGCGACAAAGTCGTGCTGTGTAAATAGGCCTTAAGACATCTAAAATATTTAATAAACCACAAGCTTGAATTAAAAAGAGGAAGAAATCAATCTGGGAAGTGTTTTGTTCCTATGGGTCACCATAGTAACCTATTACTAAACCGACACAAAGCACCATGGAATTCATTTGTTCATTAGTTATACATTGATAAAAAGAAGGCACTTACTGTGATTTTCCCTGGTACTCAGCTGCTTTAGGCAGACCTATTTCCCACACCATAATAGTGTTGTCGTCAGCAGCACTTAGCAACCACGTGGGATGATGAGGGTGAAAAACAAGACACTCTAGAACTCCTTTGTGTCCCTGAATTTCTTCAAAGCATACTAGCTGATTAGGTTCTATTATTTTAATGTCATTTTGTAAACCTCCTGCAGCAATAAGGTTGCCTTTTCGTTTCTTTTCTGAATCATAGTCTAAATAAACTGTAGTCCATGCTACGCAGTAAAATGTTTCTCCAGGTTGTTTGTATTTTTTCATGACGCGTCCAGTGCTGCAGTCCACAAAGCAAACAGAATCTCCTCCACATGTGGCACAAGTTGTGGTTGTGTGACCTAACAGCACAAGGAAAGAACTTGTTGAACGATTAACCCATAAAGAAGAAGTCATTCTGACCCTTAAACTCCCAGAACTGATTCAAATGTAACTTCTTCCCACAATATCCATCCACTATCCAGCAACCAGGTAATGAGAATACTCAAATGTATCAGGTGAAAGTTGTTATCTTGATCTAACACCAAATTCTTGCTACTAATTTACAAGGATGTGTAGCAGCTAGAAGGGAGAATTAACAATCAGATCTAGAAAAAAACATGCACTCCTTACCTTCTCTCTCAGGATCTGGTTCAAATTCACAACCCCATACTTGAGTCTTTCTGTCTGTGGGATCATTGTTTAGTGAATGTGTTTGAAGTAAATGAGACACAGCAAACTGACAATAAGCAGGACTGCTGTTCTCAGCCTGTAGAATAAGGAAATAAACCAGTCACTGTAATAACTTTAATTAAGGGTTTGATAAGATTTCATGATAGTGACTCACTTAATTAACACAGAGAGCTCCTCAGCTGGTTAACATTATAATTCTCATTATTAAGATGAGCCTTCTCGCTTTGAAGCTAACTTCCCCTAACTTTATAAGGAGCTAACATTTGTCAGTGGTGACAGATTCAAATCAAAATAATAGTAAAATTAATAACCTTGATTTCTCTCCCTTGTGTTCTTCGTTTCTTTTTAGTCACTTTCCCTTCTGCTGTTTTTGATTTCTTTGGTTTGTCTCGTGCATCATTTGCAACTTCAGCTTGACCGTTAACTAAAATATGAGACAAGGTAAAATCTTTAATTCCTCATCTCCCAGATCTGATTTGCAGTTCTTTCTTCTTGCTACTTTCCATACATTTAATCTAAAAGATTTTGTTTCTTGATGACAACACCCTCTATATGATATGGAAGGGGACATTGGGGGTTCTGAACACCAAAATACCACAAAAAATTTGGCAAATTCTGCAATATTGCTAAGAAAATCACTAAATACCACAATACTTCATTACCCCTCATTACCAATGTCATGCCAAAACCATCACTCTGTACATTACATTTGGAGCAAATGACAGATATAACTAACAAGCTAGAATTTGTTAATGGAAATTCAATCAGATATTTTTTTTAATTTCAGTCTGTTTTTGAAAGAATTGGAGAGTGGAAATGGCTTGGAAAACACTGGAGGACTTGAAGGATAACTTAAGATACCAAACAGCATCTTGCAGGTTTGGAGAATATGGCAATTCCAGATTAAAGTTACCAAAATACTCTAAGAACAGTCCAAAACAAGTCCCACAATTTCCCAAAAACCCATTCTCTCCTTTGCTAAGTTTGTTTCTTCATATCACTTTATTTTTGCACAAAGCAATGATATTGAAGGGATTTCTTTACAAAGCACGACTTTGGTATGAAAAGTGTTGACCCTTTACACCATAACATCAGTTTGTATATCTTCTCCATACTTTTCTCCATATTATTCCTAAGGTGCTGACAAGGAGAATTTATCTAAAGATCAAGAACTTCTTTAGTTGCTGATCATTTTCTTTATTCTTGTGAGCTTAATGTCTGGTTCAGGGGTGATATTCTAAGGAGAAATTAGATGCTGATCACTCTTAGAGGTTGAAGGATTAAATTTACTAGTAAAGGTAACTAGTCGGACAAAACACCAAAAATTAAGATTTTTTTTTTTTCAAAGGTACTGTCACCCATTTTTATTGGCCTCGCTTTTGTGTTACTCAACCAGGGCCAACCAGGTATTCCACCATATTTGCATCCAGTGTTTAAGAGCTTTTGATTAACAAATATCAGAAGGGAATTTGGCAGTGATTTCAGCACTCTACCTCTTTGAGTGTTTTGCAAGGAATAGGAACCTGTACAATATAACACAATACATTCATGTATGTGTATTTATCATACCTTGACTGGTTTTCTGTTTTTTATTAGGTGGTTCTTCACTGATCTTTTCCTCACCCTTAATTTTCTTGAAATAGATCTTTCCTAAAACTGTGAGCTGTTTAAATAACTTTTTTTTAGTAAACATCCTTAAAATTGTACATCTACATCATCATTCTTTGACAAAAGAATCATCAATCCAGGTTAATTAGCAATAACTACCTTGTATTCCCTGTAGTTCTTCAGCATTGCAGGGCCACAAGTAACTTCAGACTGAAAGTGATTCACAAGTGAACAAATTAGAAACTTAACCTTTTAACTCTCAAGATCTGGTTGTTGATTCTCCCCTGTAGCTGCAACACATTTCCTTGTAAATTAGTTATGAGAACTTGGTGCTAGATCAAGATAACAGCTTTTACCTGATAAGTTTGAATATTCTCATCACCTGTTTGCTGAAGAATGTATGGATATTGTAGGGAGAAGTTTTATGTTAATCACTTCTGGGAGTTAAAGGGTTAATTCATACATGGTGGACAAAGGACATATGAACAAGGGTTAAAATACCAACGCACATGTGACTGTGCAGAGGCATGAAAGAATAATTATACATATTAATGTTTTAAACACGTTTTTCGGTAGGTCACCTTTTTCCACATTTTCTTTCTTTAAATAAGGTTAAAAATAAATTATGAGGATGGAAAAAAAAAATAAAAATGGAAAGAAAGACATACAAAGATGGAACGACAAAATAACACAGAATGGACTTGAATATGTCTTTAGAATGGTGTACAGCAGTGTGTATCATGTGTCCACTCTCCCAGATACAGATCAAATCTACCACTCTCCTGTGCAGTTCTGGATAATGGTAAACTAGATAATTTTTTTTCTACCAAAGAAAAGGATTCAAGCAAATTTCATCTACAGTGCCATTTTTGATTATGTCTGTCTAAGCACGTTCAATTTGTGAAAAGAGACTAAGATGAAGTAGTCACAAGACAGTGGATTAACCCTGACTGGCCTCTAATTTCTCCTTACATAATCCCTACTGAATCAAACATTGAAGTCATAAGAATAAATGAAATGATCATCAACTAAAACAAAACAATTGTTTGACACATTCTCGTTGTCAGTACCAAATGAAGTGTATGAAGAACAGAACAAGAATTACAATATATGTACACTGATGCCAAAGTGTAAAGGGTTAATGCAAAATCCACTACAGTAATAAAAATTAATATTTACCTTGAGCTTTTCAATAAACTCATTTTCAAGTTCAGTTCTTTTATCTTCATCTAACTGATTGTACTTTGTGTTGAATTTCTCACTCCAAATGTCAGCTATCTACAAAGACAATTAAAACAAAAGAAAAAGCAAAAAAAAAAATGAGCTGTACATTGCAGGTAAAAAAGGATTAGGATAGGATTCAAATTATTTGACTGACAAGACCAAAAATGTTCAATCCACATTCCAAAGAAAATGTGTAGAAGGAACACTACAGATAATTTGAAATTTATCCTGCTGGGGACAGCACCATCAAGAAGGACAGCACCATCAGGATCTTGGCATTTTTTTATATATAGTATAGAATAATGTGTTCTGTTTAATTTCAAAACCTAACTAATTCCTCTGTGGTCATTGCTCCCATGAATTAGTCATGAAATGGTATTTTTTGCCAACCTTTTGTGTCATAGTAGAATCCAATCTATTTACCGCATCCCTCATCAGACTGATATCCTGTAAACAAAAACAAAAGAAAATGATTTAAAATACACACACTTGTAGATATATAATAAAAAATTTGCACTTTCAGATAGCAAAAAACTATTAAATCCCTTGATTACAAAAGAAAAAAAAAAAAAAAAAAAAAAGGCTCATAACATAGCATAAATTATTGCACCTGCTACATGAATATCTCAGAGCATTGAAAAATAAAATTAACCATCATGGTGAGAAAATAGCTTGTCCAGACTTCCACAGCATGAAGTTACTAGGACAATAATTGTTTTTCATACTAGACTGAATGCTAAACAAACATAGGTAACCTTACAACAATTTTGCCGAGGGCACAGTTTGCTAGTACCCATCCATACCCCTGGAGAAGTAGAAGTACTGAGAATTCAAGTGTCTCACCAAAGAATACAACACTGTCACACAATCTGGCTTGAACCTGGACCTTTATCTCCACAGTCAAAATTCCCACACCCAATAAAAATGTAAAGTTTGCACTCTAGCCAAGTGGTCCAGCCAGCCGAAGTTTATCCTGGTTTCTTAGGCATGAAGTGACTGGGATTATTCCTACTGGAAAGTATGTGAGTCCATCACAAGTTCACCCCCAGCATTTCATCAGACTTCACATTAATCACTGACATAACTTCCTCTTTCAAAGACAGTTGGTGTGACAAGCATTAAGATATACACTTATTCAGAATTCAAATACTAACTTTCCCATCCAGAGTTTTTAACAAAGGGCAGAGAGACACCAGTTTGTATTTGTCTGAGACCTGAAGGGAAAGAGATCAACACAATTGAAAAAATTTTTTTTTAATCAATTTGCTCTCAAACTTAGAGCATTTCAACCAAATTAAGTTTTGCTTTTCTTCATCGCAGATTACTTTATCTAGGTCAAAGACAGAGCAAAACCAAAAAGGTTGGAGAAATAACACCCTTTACCTCCCATGAGTATGATTTTCAATTCTCCCCTATAACTGGCACACAATTACTTGTAAATAAGTTATGAGAATTTGGTGTTAGTTCAAGATAAAAACTTCTCCCTGATAAGCATGAGTATTTTCATTGGCTGGATAATGCATGGATATTTTAGGGAGAAGTTACAAGTTAATCACTTCTGGGATTTAAAGGGTTAAGACAGAGGAAAAATCCAAACCATACATATTTTGCTATACATTACACAATTTCAGTGAAATCTGTAGTTCACAGTACACAGCGATATTAACACTTTACAAAATTTTGGGGAGACCATAAACCAGGATACAATCTATCAGGATAATCTTACTATTTCTCAATTATACATGAATGGAAGACTTGTGGCAATGTTGAAAATAAAAACCATTCTTCATAGTTAACATGCAACATGAAATTTGTTACCTCAAGGGTTGGATTGCTAGTGACATCCAAACTAATCAGGTTAGGAAATGCTGTCAGTCCATCCACATTACTAAGTTGGTTGCTGGCCGCACTTAAAACTTTGAGTTTTGGAAAAGCTTTTTCACTGTTAACATCTGATAGTTTGTTTTTTGACAGATTGAGCTCTGCAAGATTTGGTAACTGTTGAAGCAGCTCATTTGGGATGCAAGTCAAACCAAGACCAGATAAACTAAAATTGGAAATTGAACAAAGTTAATGAATTAACAAGTAATACTTCTGTTGACAACACAATGTTTCTACAGACCAATTTCTAGTCTAGGAACAGTAAGGTGTCCTCTTCCTGGTAATGGTACTGAAAAGGGAATGTTCTTTGAAAAATTGACTAATATTTCAATTAACTGTGTGGAAGTCATCATAGGAGAATTAAAAGCACATGTGATCAGATTATCCTCTCCTAAATAAACAACTGCAACTCCATGGATTCAGAATCTCATGTCAATTTGGTGTTTTATACACAAACTACTGTATCACAACAATAACACAAACACCACAATTAAACCTTATGACAATGCTTTTACCCCAGGGTTCCCACCCTTTTTCAGAGACAAATTTCAAGAACTTTTGCAAGACTGAGATTGAATTTTCCAGGGCTCCGAATCTCATCTTAAACCATTCATAATCTATACTTCAAAATCAATTCTCCTTACAGTCTACAAACTTTTCTTAGAACTTAAATTCAGAAAACTTTATCGCTTGAGTTAAGGTAATGTATGAAAGCCATACAACTCTCTGAATAATGACAAACAGAGGATCAAAATGAAATTGCCATAAGCAGAATATGCACAAATTAAACTGACAACTAACTCAAAAGACTTTCCCGCGCATGGAGTTGATCACATGTTCTCGAACAACATTCACAATGGAAATCAGATGTGCGGCAACGTGGTTGACGCAAATTACTCAATAGTTGTCAAGTCCAGTTGCAATATCAATAATGCATGCAGGACTGAAGTATTATAAAAAAGAGCTACCGTTTTCCTTGAAACGACCACAATCTAAATATAAACATAACGAGCATGCTGCGTCATTCATGTGTTAATGTGTCACATGTTGACGCAGGCGGAGCTAGTCACTTCTATCACGATCATGAGCCCCTAAAAAACAAATTAAAAAAACATACATGCACGAAAAAAGCACTAATTAACAGCAACAAATCACATCTCAGTAAGTCTAAAAGCAGTCCAAATTATTTTGTCCCACTCTGAAATGAAGGCGAAGTTTCACACTTAAACTAGAGAAGAACTTTAATATATCACCATTAGATCGATCTTTAAACAGCTTCCTGTAGATCTTCTAAAGATTACTTACTCGAGCTGTCGGATTTCAGACAAGTTCTCCCGTCCAGAACGCTTTTTGATGTCTTCTATCGTGAGTTGTGGAGTACTTGACATCTTCCTAGCTTAAAAAACTCAGCAATACCACCAGAGTCTATTTGTTTGGCAAGTTTCATCCATCACAAGCGTCCGAAGTAAACAGTAAAACACGTGTGTAGAGAAGACAGCTGTCATGCGCAATATTCCAACTTGTCTAATATAACAAAACTTTTAATTGGATACTAAGAAAATAAACCAATCAAAATTCATAAAAGAAATGTTGCTTCGAAAAGATTCTAAAATGGCGGATGGTTGTGGCTGCACTGGCATTCGGAAGTGCTTACTGTGTGAAGAAAACAAGAAATCCAACAATATGTTCGCAGACAAGCGCAGCAAGACAACAGAAAAGTATGAATTTTGTATTCTTTGTGGAGAAACGTTTCTCGTTGGTCAAGAATGTTTGCATCGCAAAGATATTGATGACGTAAACGTTAAATTGAAAGGCATTACTGTGATTCAGAACTTTATAAATGAAATTGAAGAGGAGACGATTGTGGCAGATATTGAAAAAACTGTTTGGAAGCCATCACAGTCTGGAAGGCGAAAGCAGGTGAGTAGAACTCAATGGTTTCACCGACAAGGGCTGCGTTATTAGTACCTTGTGGGGGAGGGTGGGGGTGTTACTGAAGTGCAGTTGCATCGGGGGGGTGGGGAAGGGATGTGAGTGAAGCCAAATTTTTAGCGCGGAAGAACACCAACAACCCAAAGCATAAATTATAGAGGGAGTTTGGTTTTAACTGTTATTTTATTTTTTTTAACAAGAAAGATTCTCTGGAAAAACAAAGTTTTAACTCATGATTATAATTAAAGTTCTTGTATTTCACCTCCAACATGGTGCCTGTGTCTCTGTTGTTTGCTGACTGTTTGTGAAGCCTAACTGTCTTAAATTTGTGACTATTGATGGAGATCGTGATTTTTGACAGATACAGCTGATGTGTCTGTGGAGGTGTACATCCAAATGGACAAATATGTGAGACAGAGGATAATATTATTGTTAGTAATATGATGGCTTTGTTTGTTCCTGAAGATAAAATTTGCCACCCAAACATTTATTTCCTTTTCCTTTTAACATGTATTCTCATTTGTCACAGGACTTTGGACCTCAGGTGAATTTTAAGAAAAGGAAATTAAAGCTAAATAACTTTACAGGACTACCACAGTTCAGTAAAGTTTTGGTGGAACGGATGTGGAGGACAGTTCCACTTTTGTCTGATTTTCAACCAGTGGAACTTTGTAATTTAGAGTATACACCAGACAGAGGTTCATCTATTGATCCACATTTTGATGACTTTTGGGTGTGGGGTGAGCGTCTAGTCACAGTGAACCTTCTCTCGGACAGCTTACTAACATTTTCAGTGAGTGGAGATACCAGTAATATTGAGGTTTCTGTTCCAATGCCAAGGAGGTCTTTGATCATTGTTCGAGGACCAGCTCGCTATGAATGGAAGCATGCAATAAAAAGACAGGATATTCTTTCCAGAAGAATTGCTGTAACATTAAGAGAACTTGCACAAGATTTTTGTGAGAGTGGCAAAAGCTACACTGTTGGACATGAATTAATAAAGACTGCTCTATCATTTCAAGGAGAATCAGTTCAAGTCAGTATTAATAAGGAATGTGAAGGCTGAAGTCACATTGTCGTGTGTATTATGATAGTAGTAAAAAGTATTTTCACACAAAATTGTGATTAAAAATAAAGATTCTTTTAGAAGTGAGAGTATTCTCATTCTTTAGCAACTTTAAAATAGCTTGTAAAATCATACAATCAAATCAAATTGCATAAGTGTGCTTGCCCTGTATGTACACTGTATGCATCAAAGTGCAGAGGAGGGAATTTTGCCTTATCCAAATTTAAATTGCTGGCACTGTATGAAACAGATGATACAGGTGTCAGCTGTCTGTTAATAACACTTGAAACACTTGGGAAGTTTGTAGAGCACTTGTCTCCACATAGAGAAGAAATCTTACTCATTTCTCATGCTCTCAAACTTCATGTGAGCATCATAGCTTAATGAAACATGAAGCACAGTTTAAATAAAGGGGAACGTGAAATAAAACCCCACTTGACTTTTGATGTAATATTTACTTCTCCCTTCATATGACTTTAAAATGTTCTTCAAGAGAATTACTTTCACTTATGGCGAGCAAGAAGCTAACCCTTAAACTCCCATGAGTGACCACCTCAGAATTTCCCCTTAAAACATCAACACAGTATCACACAAATAGGTGGGTGATTAGAATAACTCAAACTGGTACAAGAGGTTATCTTGATCTAACAAAAAACTAGAGGGGAGAATTTAAAACAGATCTTGGGAGTTAAAAGGTCTAGTTAGCGAAGGTTCCACTGTATGATAGCAATATGATGCAGGAAAGCTTGCATCATAAACTACTGGGAATTGGTTCTATCATACTACAATGTCCTTCAGAGTTCTCTTTTCAAATTCTGACTTAGATTTCTGTGATAAGAGTTGCTTTCTTTGGTGGCTTTGAACCTCCCCATACTTGCTCTAGCTTTTCTCTTTGTTCTCTGTGCTGTCTGTTAGACATGGATACCTCTGTAAGAACAACTTCCATGTTTAGCACAAGAGATTGCAAAATATGAGTGTTTGTGTGAACCCATGCTAATAAAAACTCTACTTTCTTTTTTGCAAGCCACAAAGATTTACATAAATCTGCTTCTTTTTGGTTCATTTTGGAGTTGACTTTCAATCTCTCTCTTCCTCCACTGAGAAGTCGACACAAATGAGACAGAGCACTGTCAACAAAGTTTGTTTTCTTTCTCTCCATAACAACATATCCTTTGATCAAAGAAATAACATCCAGAAGCACCTGATGAGATGATTCCTCAGAACAGTAAAGGTCCTTGCAATCTAGCACAGCACTCAAGGAGCTGTGAACTACTGACTCCACACAGTCAAACACAGCATTTTTAGAAAGAACAGGTGAAAGCTGTAACAAATTCTCAGCTGCCTGTTCTAAACTGTCTTCTGGGCATCCATTGTACAGCCTCATGATATATGCATATGAGAAAATTACATTTATACAACTGAACCGCACATTTGGATTCACATTTGAATTTTTCATGGCTGACAGTAATGATGTGATGTTCCTTTTTAATGCTGGCATCTTTTCCTTTTTTTCTTGTTCCTTAGTCTGGATTTGATGGCTTTTGCTTTTTTGTTCATCTTTCTTTCCTAAAATGTTGCTCCCTTCACTTACAACCTCTATCTTCTTTCTATCAACAGATATCAAGAGAAAAAAAGTAGTTAAAAAGAATCAAATAAAAAACAAACAGGTGCTTGTTATGAAAGTGCCTTCTCAATTAAGTACAAGTGAGTCTAATATATAATTTTCTGGAATACATAGAGGAAACCAGAGCACTTTTGAAGAACCACCTATAAACCAAGCAACTTCAATTTCACCCTTTAATTCCCATGAGTGACCAAGACAGAATTTCTCCTTACAATATCAATACAACATTAAGTAGACAAGTGTGGAGAATAAAGAAAAATTTCCACTGGGTTTTTTTTAGTTGATCCAATGCCAAATTCTCCAAACTAACATCATAAGAATTTTATGGCAGACAGCAAGGAGAATTACTAATGAGAGATCTCGGGAGAGAAGAGTCAAACATAGTTCAGTTAGCACAGGGTAATGCAGATAAAGAGGGGTATGAAGGACTTTAGCTTAATAATGATGGGAATGCTACTCAGAAATATTAGAATCAACCTCATGACCTCATGCTATTCTAATTAACATATAGAGAAGCCTTGACTGTGCTCTGTTCTGTTTTAAAGCACGCAGGAACTGGCTAGAGTGCAAGAGAAGTGTAGGGAGAAACACTCAACTACGTCTCCCCACTTCTTAAGTCCTGCCTATCCGCATGGTTTGAAGTTCTAATGTAAACCCTATGTAATTCCCCGATATAATACCCATTTGCCATAAAAACTCGTCAAGTCCGTCTAGGCAAGTTACCTGTTATTTCTGTCATCTTGTTTAGTCCACCACGGGATCCAAACGTCAATGACATGAGAAATCTCTCTGCTTTTGACGGCAGATTCAAACTCTTTCTGTTCACTATCTGTCAACGCCGACCACACGGCTTCTGTGTCATTGTTTATATCTACATTTTTCAATCGTTCCTCCAAATCTACAGCATCCTGAAAGCCTTCTTCTTCATCCTGCTTCTTTAGTTTGTGCAACAATTCCAGCATTTTATGCTTGTCTTCACTACTACTCTGTTGTTCGCACATTGCTTCCATGACACAATCTTTATAAAAAAGCTCCGAACACTGTAAGTGTTTATCACTTTTATAGCACACACTGGAACAGTACCGGACATGGCAACGAGGACACGTGTACTTGGAGACTTCTTTAGAACAAAACCCACAAGGCGAGTTGCTCTGAGAGGTCGAAAGAACGTCCTTAAAACGATCACCGGACAATTCATCCGCCATATTGGTCTTTTCTACACCCAGTCTCTTCGCGTATTCGCAAATAGGTAGGACGTTTTGTGCAAGCTCACACGAAGTTGTAATCACTGTTGCGTGACACTTTATGTAACTTGTTGACGACTTCAGGTTTAGAACACTTCTGTGTAGTATTTTCAAGAACTAGACGATCGCCAAGTAGCTATATTTTTGATATGATTGAATCTTATTTCATTAAGAAAGAGTCAAAATGTGCAAAACGCAAGCTGGGCGAGAAGGAAATTGTGGGAGAGCCTGAAATGAAGGTGAAAGCTTGTGACAATCCAAACGAACAACCCTCTTGCTCTAAATTATCTTTTCTTGAAGGAAATAGAAGGACAGACCTTAAATGGAAACATATAACATCAGAAAATTTAAATCTTGATTATGTGCAGTTATTCTCTAAAACTGAAGCTGACACGCTCTTTCAAGAGGCAGAGAAAGTGATAAAGTATAACAAAGACAGTAAAGTGTTCGTTCATGGAAAATGGCACAATGTTCCAAGAAAGCAAGCAGCTTATGGAGACGCAGGTCTAACGTACACATTCTCTGGTTCAACTGTAGCGGCACAGCCGTGGAGTAATGCTCCCTTTCTCAAGCGCATAGCTGACCTTGTTTCATCTCTAACTGGTGGACACCAGTTTAACTTTGTTCTTGTGAACAGGTAAAAGGATGGACAAGACCACATGGGTGAACACAGAGATGATGAGGTTGATTTGGTTCCCAAAAGTTCCATTGCGTCTCTGTCTTTAGGTCAAACCAGAGACTTTGTGTTCCGTCACAAAGATGCCAGAGGAAGTGGAGCTCAAAGAAAGATTGATCCTGTTAAGTTTGAACTGTCTCACGGCAGTCTGCTTATGATGAACCACCCAACCAATGTGTATTGGTTTCATTCCCTTCCTGTGCGGAAAAAGGCAATATGCCCAAGAATCAATTTCACATTCAGACAGATGGTTGTAAAGAAGTGATGGATGTTTTCAAAGTTATGAATCTGATACAAGGTGTTGTTTTTGAAGAGCATAATGATATTTTGTGGTTTGCTAGGAGTATTGTCAATGGCAAAAATTCATGACCAAAATGTAACGGTCTACACTCTTGAAAAATTCAGATTAAGTGCAATGCATAGTACTGACAATGCAACCCAACCCTATTTCAGACCTGATTGTTTGCATGAAAAGAGTCACAATTTTGCCTGAAAAATACTGAATTGGATATTTCAGAATCAATATTTGAAGGTGCAGTAAACCTTTCCTGGTAGAAGCTGACATGAGTCAGGAAATACTCTGACATCGCAAACATATAGAAACTATAACCGGTAAAGTACTTTGATTGAAATCAAAAGAAAAAAAAACAAAACAAAAATAACAGAAAAAAGAAAGGGAAGTGATTTCAAAGTAGTTTGAATCTAGAAGGAATTGTATAAGATGTGGCTATATAGGTGTTAAAGGGGTAGAACTTCTTTCAATTTAGATACTTCTTGTTTTGAACGACCACAAAACTTTCCTGTTTCAACAATTCTTCTTAGAATCTGGATGCTTCCTTGTTTCTGTAAGCTTTTGGGAGTTTCTTGATGAAATTGTATCCTAGTGTTAGCGTTAAACAGTTATGAAAAATATGTAACATGATCAGTCAATGCTAAAAGACTTTGGGGAACTTTTCCTTACTGTACTCTGTACATCAGTTCTCATGTATGGAGTTCTTGATAAAGTAAACAATGAAAAGAAGAACAATCACTGTAATAATTTGACCTGCCAAGTGTGTAGTGTGCATTTTTAACTGGTCTATATTGCATTGCCTGGGTTTTTTGGCAGAGAAAGAAAAATTTTTACCTCTTTGATCCCAATAATGCGCTTTTCAAATTGAAGCCTCCTCTGTAACACTTTGACTGGTATCTAATTTCTCCTCACAATATCACCCCTGAATCAAACTTTATGGTCAAAAGAATAAAGGAAATGATCAGCAATTAAAGAACCTCTTGGAAATTCTGCCAGTGCAGTCAGCATCTTAAGAAATTAATATTGAACAAAATGGAGAATATGCAAATTGACGGCTTTTTTATGAATAGCACCATAGCAGAACATTACAACTTCGCCCCATGTTATCTTCATCATGTATTCGCGTTTCTTTTGTCTTTGACGAGACTGACGTCATAAAAATTTCCCCGGCAGTCACCAGTTCTCCGGTCTTAAAACGGGTAATTTAGGAGAAAGGAAATAACAATGGCGGAACCACCAGGAGCGTATTCGGTGAGAGAAGTTGAAATGAATACCGATGAACGCTACGGCTTCAGAAGAGAGTTCAGAAAGCAAAAGTAAGTTTTTAATCCCTTTGTTTTGACTCCTTTTTCTTTAAGTAGGTTGCCTTCTTTGGCCGTTTTACGTCAGTGTGTGTTGTGGTCCCACTTCCACTTGAAGTTGGGGGGTGAAATTTTTGAAGGACAATCGACCAGTAAACATGCAAAGCAAAGCAAGGGTTCTCCAGCGAACCGTCCTTCGTCACCTTTATTGTTTTCATGCGCTATGTTATTCTTGCGATATTTTCGCGAAATGGAAGAACAACATCCATTGAGAAATTCAAAGAACCTTGCGTTCCAACTACTTCACATTCACGATGCATTGTAATGATGTTCTGAACAAATTTATGCAAGGGATTTCCAAGGCGATCAGCGCATTTTTATGAAGAATCGTATCAATCCAATCGCAAAGTGATTATTAGTCTTTAAAATACATTTTACTTAAAGGGCTGTTGTTGTTTGAATGTGTTTATGATCCATGACTTTTGCTGTAGCGTGTGACAAATTTAAAAGCGGAAGAACCCCTCAGGAAGTGGTATCTTTTGGGATTTGTAGACCTAAGAGACCAGCCTTTGCTGTTCCCACATTTCAAGGGAGTTCTGTCTCTTCCGGTTGGATTTAGCAACATTGACAACGATTTACGAAAGTGCGTTAAAGGATTTGATCCAAAAGCCATTTACTTTCTTTCGGGTGACAATAGTTGATCGACTGCTTGGTAAACTTCCTCCTCGTGTACCCATCTAAGTAAGATCGCATGCCTTGCGCTGAGTAAATCGATGAGTGATTCAAACAAAACAGATTTTTCTCCATGGTAGCATTTAGCTGCTGTTGAAATATAGTGAACTATTAAATAAACCCCTGATATAGATTTATATCCTTGTGAGCTGTATAACTACCGGTAAGCGCAAATTTTCGAAACATTTTCCTTTTTTCGAATCTTTATTTTGACTACCAGTGGCTTATTGCATGTAGCTACACTTGCAGACACTGCAGGTCAAACTGGTTAAACTTTTGAATACAAGTATATTTGCAAAATTATTTTAAATGTATTCCATCAAATCAATATTTGGACAGTTTTCTTTTGGAATTGTTTACATTCCTATATAGGGTTGGCAGCTTGTTCAAAACATATCTAAGCCAAGCTAGGGTGAGGGTGAATTTTTGACTTGGGTTCATTAATTTTCTGATCTTTTACAAGTTCAACTTCCTTTAATAATGTTTTTCCCTTAACCCTTTAACTCCCATGAGTGACCAAGACAGAATTTCTCCTTACAATATCAATACAATATCAACCAGATAAGTAATGAGAATAAAGAAAAATATCAATTTGGGGATTTAGTTGATCCAATACTAAATTCTTTAAACAAACATTATAAGAATTGTATGGTTAACTGTAAGGAGAATTACAAATTTGATGTGGTAGTTAAAGGGTTAACAAAGATAAAACCCTGCAAGATGTTTGACCTAATAAATAAATTTCTATGAAAGAAATGAAAATCAATAGAGAGCAAAAACCTGCAGTCCTTCAGACCATTTTTTGTGGTGAATATTTATCAAAGACAAAAAAGAACAAACTGATGCTAGTGCTAATGACTGGCTTAAAAAAAGTTACTCAAATATGTCCTAGAGTGCTGGAAATCATTTCTTAGAAAATTTCAAATTATGGGAGGGAAGCATGCTTGCAGAACCTTGTAGAAGAGGTTGTTGCTTTGCAACACATCATACTTGGGACACAAGTGTAGTTCAATTCAGCCAGCTACTCAGATCAGTTCCGATCTTACAACCCTGATTATTAATCTTGGGATTAGCTCCAAATACATTTAGAATAACAGGCCTCTTATGGTTACTTAGTGGTTATTAATCCTTCATCCTTTTACATTGTTTTAGGCTTTGTTTTAAGGATATGGATTCTAGTGTGGAGGATCATAAAGAAAGCAAAAGGGGAAAACCAGTACCGGTAAGTATTAGAAAAAGGTTTTTCAGCAAAAATGCAGTTTTTATTTTTTTTAATACAACCATTTATGCAAAATATGTTTGACGTATTTGCTGACACACCTTCTTTAAAGTCCCAGTCTCAGGAAAATGAACCCAGCCCCTTCAATATGACAGCAAAGAACTTTCCTAAACGAAGGTAAGGCATGTGAAACAAACCAAGTTAACCTAATGGGAAATCTTTTTGAGAAAGGTTAACTTTTAGTTGGAGTGATAATAGGTGCAATAAGTGAGCCTGGTATGAAAGCTCATATATTTATGGTTGTAGCAAAAAATTAGACTACCAGCTGAAATTTCGAGGGAGGCAGCTCAAAAATGGTGAACTATTGTAGGTGCATAACCTCAAAAGTGCTTGTTGTGCATTACGGAAGCAATCCCTTGTCAAAAGTCCAACCAGTGATTATTGCTGATCTGGACATTATCTAAGGCAGCCTATATCCCTAAATACGAACTCCAAGCAAGTATCCACTTTACACTGTGCAATCTTACCCAAATAAGAATTTGATGTTAAATCAAACAGTATCCTTAGTTGATATTTATATCTTTTAAACATTCTCATCACCTTCTTGCTTAAAAAAAGATATTTTAAGGCGACGTTAATAATTATTTACAAGAATTTGGCATTTGATCAAGATAACAACTATGTGATAAGTTTGGGTATTCTTATTACCTGTTTGCTATATAATGTATCACTTCTGGTAGTTAAGGGCAGACAGGCAGATAGAAGGAAAATGATTTTTTTTAAAAGCTGAAAAGGGACAATTACATTGTGAAAAGGTTTTTAGGGATAATTCATCATACTAAGTGTTTCACTTATAATTTGATTTTTAGAAAATGTTACACATGGATTGTATTTTTTTTTATTTCAGAAGCCGAATGCATGCCTCTGTTGCCTCTTATAATCGTACCAGGTAACTTAAATCAGTGAATTCATTTTAAATCACCTTTCATAGGTGGTGCCTTAGAATTTGACAAAATTACATATTATTGAAATAATAATTATGGAGGAAAAGTCCTTTTGGAAGCATATGATTGACCAAAGGCTACCCATTGAACCAAAAACAACAAAACTTCGGTGGGATTCTTATTGTTTGTGTCTAAAGCCTTTTAAATTTTTTTCTGTTCACAGAGGGAGCACAGTCAGTGCCAATAAAGCTCTAGAACTTGTTCGAGCAGCTTTGCAGCCTTCATTAAATTCTGAAATTGAGACAGTTTTAAAGAGCTATCAAGAGGTATTTGATATTATGTTGTGGCTTGAGACTCTCAAATTAGCATTAAGTGGCCATTTGACTTTTTCTAAAGGAGCCTATTCACAGCATTTGCTAGTTGAAAATTAAGCCCTACTTTTTCAAATTCCCCATTCCCATTAGTACTCTGCAGTCTTCTGCCTATTTATTTATTCTTGGTTTATCATTGCCTAATATGTACTTTTCTGATTTGATTGTTAATTCTCCCCTCTAGCTGCTTCACATTTCCATGTATATTAGTTACGAGAATTTGGTGTTTGATCAAGATAACAACTCCTACCTGATAAGTTTGAGTTTTCTCATTACCATTTACTGAATGATGTATGGATATCTAATATACTGATATCTTGTAGACTTCTTGAAGTTCAAAGCAGTCTTGCATAGTACAAGAGGATACTGTTGCAAAATGTAACAAACCTCTTAACTCAGTTTAATGTGTATTCTTTGGTGGAAAGCAAAACATCTTGTTTGGTGTTGTTCCTTACATTTGTATGTTGTACTGGTTCTTTGCAGATGTTCCGTATGGCAGCACGTAACATCAAAGACAACACAAGTGAATCAGTCTCAGAAGAACAGATAAAAGCTGTCCTAAGAAGAAGCTTAGATGAGGTGTGATAGAACTACAGAGAGAAATAATTTTGATTTCCCTCCTATGAGTGACCAAGACAGAATTTCTCCTTACAATTTCAAAAAAAAAAAAAATCAAACAGACAAGTGATGAAAATAAAGTAAGATAACAATTAAGAGATTATTAGGTGATCCAATACCAAATTCTCCAAACCAACATCATAAGAATTGTGTAGAAGACAGTGGGAAGAATTGGTAATGAGATCTTGAGGGTGAAAGGGTTAACATGCTGAGTCAAATATGTCAAATGCCAGGTTACTGCAAGTTCCTACCCTGATAGATCTTATTCGTTATCAATGTTTGATTCACAGGCGAAACTTCTGTTCAGGGTGGACACAAAGCCTCATCACCCAGACAGGGTAAGTACACAATTCATTGATGTCACCACCTCTCAATTTGTCAGTTGAATGTTTAAACTGAAGTCACTGATATGGATGCATTTCATCCAAAACAAAGATACAAAAATTAATAGGCAACTGTTCTTGAAATTTAATTCTTATGGTGATGAAAATTTTTAGTAATAATAATAATGATAATAGAAATAATATACATGAAAAAATTATGTGTGTCTGATTTGCTGAAAACAAGTGCATTTGTCATGTAACACAAGTGCAAAGTTAACACAAGTCCAAAATACAGATAGCATGTATATAGTGCCAAAATTTCGTCTGTCTTGACTTTCTGTGATGTCCTTTTCATGTAAATTGTGATTAAGTAACAACATGATTTTAAGTGTAGTTTGGTGTAATAAGCACTTGACAAATGTACATTTTTCAAAGACTCCAGGTTGCACTTGCCCTGCAGGCTTGTGCAATTTTGTTGTCTTGAAAAATTTACTTCTGCTTAGTAGCACCAAATTGCACTAGAGATCCTTTTTTTACCTACATAATAATTTTTAGTTATCCTTGATTTCCCTTATCAAAGGAAATAATTTTTTTATATATCTAAGAGATTTTAGCAAACTTTATGGGATATGAAGAGATTTGTTCTGTATCCAGGAGACTTTGGGAAAAAACAAACAAACAAACAAACAAAAAAACAGTAGAGTTGAGATATAACCATTAACCCTTTAACTCCCACGATCTGATTGTTAATTCTCCCCTGTAGCTGCTACACATTTCCTTGTAAATTAGTTATGGGAACTTGTTGCTAGATCACAATAGCAGCTTCTACCTGATGAGTTTGAATATTCTCATTACCTGTTTGCTGAAGAATGTATGGATATTGTAGGGAGAAGTTTTATGTTAATCACCTCTGGGAGTTAAAGCGTTAATGTCTGTTTTTGTTTATGTGAACAGTCCCCTTTAGAACATGGTCCCCAATCCTCATATCTTTAATCCTACAACTCCCAGAGGTGATTAACATTACATGTCACCTAAAATATCCATACATTATCCACCAAAGTAAACAGAAAATGAGAATATTCGAGCAAATTAGGTAGAAGCTGTTATCTTAGTCCAACTCTATCTTCTCACAACTAATTTTACTATGAGATTTTTTGTGACCAGAGAGGAGAATTAACCATCAGATCTTGGGTGTTAAATGGTTAACCAGTGTTAACTTTGTTGATTAACTTTTTCTTCAACAGAGATACGAGAGAGGGGGAAGTCCTGCAATTGTCAAGAAGGTATCCTATTAATTTTTTTTCCAGTGGAATATTACAAAACTCTAAATTATTTGACACAGGTGTAATGATGGTGATTACATTTGCATACTGTTGACATAAATGTTAGAAGGGAGTTCTGTCAATGTATATTTACTGTAGCTGTCTGTCGTGACATGCAAAGCAACCTTAACTTCAGGGAGGCGACTAAATGTATCAAAAAATTCAAATGGATAGAATAAACTATTAAGTGATAGGGATGATAAGAGATTTGGGAGATTGGCAAGGAAAGGTTAATAATATGCTCTTTTTTGGAGACATTGCAATTGTTATACACTCTTAATGAGCTCTTTTAAATTAGTAGCAGTTCATTCAAGCAGCTTTCTAAACAGCCTTATAACTGGTACGGCTGACCAGCTCCAGCCCCTCTAGCTAATGTGTAAGCTGATATGCAAAGCCTAAGGTACATTATGAAAAAAGAAAAAAAGCAAAAGGGAATAACTTATCATTGCTAGTTTTACTTTAAACCATGCTGCGTACATGTTCATTTTAAAAAAAAGCTGGAACTAACAGGTACAAAGAATAAGAGAATATAGCCATTTGGTAGACCTTTGTTAACAATAATATGTTTATTTATTGATTTCTTTGTTTGTTTTTCCAGAAGAGGGTACGCCCTGATGTAGAAAAAGAAAGGTAATGAAAAATAAAATAATGATGCTGCAAAAAATGTTGGGAGATTTCCATCCATTGTAGCTTGAGTTGATTTGAGTCTACAGTAAGTCTTAATTTCAAAACAGCTCAAAGTTTCCATTATTGAAGATATTTCTACCTAAAATTAGACTATATATTGGAAACAGTGATTTGACATTTACTGTTTGTTGGCCCTTTACACCCTAACATCAGCATTCATATTCTCCATACTGTTCTCTATACATTTCCTAAGGTGCTGACAAGGAGAATGCATTTAACAATATCAAGCTTCTTGAATTTGTGATCAGTTCCTTCATTTGCATAAACTTTATATTTGATTTAGGGGTGCTTCTGTTGAGAGAAATTAAACTCTTATCACTCTAAGGGTATTAAGGGCTGACATACTTAAGGCTTCTTCTGGTTTGATGTTGTCTGAGTTCCCTTGGATGCAATAGGAATGTTGTGACTGTAATGTTGTTGTCTTTTTTAGCGAAGGATCACCTCCTAAAGTAAACAAGATGGACAATAAAGCGATAACCAGTAAGGTAAACAATACATGTTGTTTTATTTAATATGTTTTTCAACAAATGGGAAGATTAAAAAAATTCACTTTCTTGTAAGACTTATGCACTTGAAAGATGCTGGGATACAAAGCATTTGAAATTTAATACATTACACCAGTACTGATCCTTTTTACATAAAAAGGATCAGTACTGGTGTACACAGATCGGAGATATAGAGGAGCCTTCTTGGTTTTTAGATGGATCCTGATTAAATTAAATTAATACTTTATTTATATAGGGCTATTCTTTCACTATCAAATAGCACTAAATACAATGACTAAATATACAGACAAACATTAAGTGCTCGAAAATCCCAACTGGCAGTAGGCAGACCAGTTGGCTATTTACACTGCACAGCCAAGGAGTTGAACTTGGGGCAACCAAGAACAATTCTAGTGAATGGCAAGGTGGAGGACTTGAACTCAGGACCAACAGATTACAAGTCCAGCACCCTAACCACTCAGCCAAGCTGCCTCCTGATGATTTTGTAACTTTTGTTAAAACCTCTTGAGGGTAACTGGTCAGGTGGTTTTGCCTCAATTTAGGTTTTCCCCCCACACCTACCCCTGCAATGTTTACCCCCTCTACAATGAGTTTACCCCCAAATGAAAGAAAAAAATAAGACAAAAAAAAATGCCAGCATCACATCACAATATCACATCGACTTAAAAAACTCAGTATCTCTTCAGTTTTTTTTTCTCTTCAGTCTCCTTGGTATTTTGCTCTTATCCCAGTTCTTTTTTCCACTCTTGGCCATGTTTTGTCTGAGAAGAAACATGTTTTGTTGTTATGAAAATTCAAAGGGTACAAAGGCCTAGCAGTAAACTTTTGTATTTGGTAGGGTTAACACATCCAAGAGAGGGCAAACTTGTAGGTGGCAAACTTACTTTGGGTTAAAACTCCTTAAATCTCTTCCACACAGTTAATATTTGAACTGTTTTTTTTATTAAAGTGGGATCCAGACAGCATTACTGAGGAAACTGAATTCATTATGGGAGTAAAAGCAAACAAGTAAGCTTGAATTTATTTCGCAACCAGTTATAAGTTTTGTTGAAAAAAAAAATGCCTAACATTATGTCATTGAAAATGACACCATTTTCTGTGTGAGGGCATCAAATAACATTTAAGAAATGGCTCTCATTTCTCAGTACATTTTTCTTTTAGAGACTTAGATAAGATGTTGCAAGGTTGTTGTGTTCTCTTGTTTATTAAACTGTTTTTTTTATTTCTTAAGAGCCCTTGGTTTTGCTGCTACAAGAGGAAAACTCTACTACAGACATCCAGAACTTTTCAAGGTAAATAATTTGACATGTCCACCTTAATATTGTTAATTAACTCCCTTAAAGATCAGAATGCATAATTTTTTGCCAAACCATCCATATCTAGACCACCTTCCTTGTAAGAATTTCTGAGATTTCTTTTTCACTATACAGCAACAAACACATGCTCATGGGGGACAGATAGTATGCATTCAAAGTTTTCCATTCTTCACATGGTTATGCAGAGTTTTAATGAAGAGCAGCATTGCAACTTTTGAATAAAACTCATTCATGCACACTATACATTGAATAAACTCTATTTTTGGATGTTGATCATGTGGTATAAACATAAGGTGGGGAGATGCCTGGGAAGGACTGTTTGCACAAACAGAGAGGAGAAGATCAGAATGAAATCTGATGATGGCTTTCACTTTGGTTTTGGAAATATGTGTCACTGTTACTGAACTAGAACTACCCTATCACAGACAGTCAAATCACTTAATTGATTATGACAGTTGAGTTTGAACCAGTTACTGTATTCTATTCTAGAACATGTTTTTGTCTTTTACTCTACAGTACTCGGGTGACTCTGATGACAAACTGTGGCTGTTTGAACAGAATGAACTGCCCATCACTGGAGGCAAGGTATAAAGCTAAAAAATCCTGCTTAGCATGTGAAAGGGTTGTTTAGTTTTAAAATATTTGCATTTTTCCTCTAACTTATACTGTGTTCATCTGTTTATAGGCATTTCTCATGATTGCAGATGACATCAGAAAGTTAGCTGATCATCAGGATTACAGGTCAGTAGCTATCATAACACATTCCCAGTGTACTAAAATAAGTAAAACAAGGATGATTTGGCAAACATCAAAAGTCAGCCTGATTTTCCATGAGGAGGTTGGGACAAGGAAGGGGGAAGAGGGTACCTAATATTGTTGATAAAGTGTTTTATAGACTCCCAGTAATCCATCAGTTTCTGTAGAAGGGGAGCACTTCCCATTCCATCTGAATCCTCTAACCTATACTGAAAATTTTGTCTGACAGGAATAATGAAGGTCTAAACCTGGAGGAAATCAAGGGTTTTAAAGTGCCATCAAAGATGTTAGAGAAGATGAAAAGTCACATGAGAAGTAAGTCCAAATTTTGTAACATGAAGTTTTTTCTTTCAAAGCTTTTACTGTCAGGTTTGAGACTCTGACTGACAAGTCTCCTGTTTTTGACCCCTTAACTCCCAGAAGTGATTTATATGCTACTTATCCTTAATCACAATAACAATCGATCAATTTCCACCAAACAAGTGATGCAGATCGACAAAGTTATCAGCTACAGGATGTAATCTTGATGTGGTATCGAGTTCTCCAATTTTCAAGGAAATTTACAGTATATAGAAGGGAGAATTTTAGCAATCAGATCCATGAATAGTTTCATACCATAAATACCGATCATAAGCCTTGTTTCATGTAACACTCAATCTTGCTTTTGATGGGGATTTGGGTGCATTGAAGAACATAGAGCCTCTATAATTTTTGTAAAAAAAAATTTTGAAAGGCCCTGAAATAAGTTATCCTAATAGTTATAATAATTGAGAGGAAGAGAGGGAGGGGAGGCGGGGGGGAGCTTTTGAGTGGCCTTGTGCTAAAATGGTGTCAAATTACTCTATAGAATTGAAGAGAGAAGCAGCCGCACGAGGTGAAGGTAGAGAGAAATTCAAAGAGGAGGAGAGTCCTGCCAACAACGAAGTAAAAGAGTCAGCTGGACAAGAGAGCAAGGAAACACCCTCTCAAGCTCCAGATATCAAACAGGAGCAATGAAATAAATGACGATACCTAACAGATAAGGATCGATAGGAACAATTGTATTTATTAGAATTAGTCGTTCTTGGTAGAACTTTACATTAGAGTGGCTCTTCATCTCAGTGGTGAACCATTTGTATCGCGAGTAAGTTAACTGTATCCTAGAGTCTGTTGATAAGTTCTTGAATTAGACTTCCTTAAATAATTAATCTCCAACCTCTGTGAGGGCCAAAGTATAGCCAGGCTCTCCCTATGAGCGCTGCAGGGCTCCCGTTTTCCGTCCGTATGAAGATTTGAGACGAGTCGGGGAGAGGTTTGCTAGGTCCTAGCATACCGCTTGCCGGCTTGCTTTTCTAAAACCCAAACTTTCTGTTGGGCGAAGAAACTCTCTTGTCGCAGTACTTATTATGAGAGCCTGCTTGTCGGCTAGCCAGACTAGAACTTTGAAATTTTGTAAAAAAACAGGCAAAGATGTTATCCAAGTAGGATGTCGGAACCAGTATAGAGTTACAAATGGAAAACTGAGAGGTCGTTGAACGAGCTTCACGCTCTAGGAATACTATAGGGAAATTCTTCCCTATATTTTAAGTTTTTTTGGGTGTGAAACATAACTTGTTATGTCCTCAGACAAACCAACTCTTAATTTGTAGTCTTCTCGACGTGTTACAGTTAAATCACAAGATTTTCCTCTTTCCTAGAGGTTTCCTTTCCTTACTGCATTAACGACGCCCTGAAATGGGCCAATAAAATACTGTACTCGCTTTTTCCTGTACCCGCGGAAGATGTATTCACAGCGGTTAACGGACAGAGCCAAAGTGGGGAAGGGGTGAGAAGTATTTTTTTGGGGAGGGGGTCGATAAGGGTGAAGTCCTGAGGATCATATATATGAGGTGCAAAGAGAGGGTGGCAATTTTTGTTACAAAACAACCCGGCATGCCCAAGACCCCAAGACCTCAATGAAGGACCACACCCCACATTTCTACAGAGGCCTGCCTTTGCCCCTGATCAACATGAAGAAGCTGGAAGATTCCAACCCACATTTCAATTGAAAGATTTTCCATCTCACAATGACGGGTGGGCTCTTCTGTAGCTAATTGAAGCGCTTGCTCTTTAGACATTTACAACAGGGGCGTGACTCGAAAGTCTGGACAACTTTCAGAGCCTGTTGCCATATAAAGAAACAACGACGACAACAACAATTCTAAGGAACCCCATTCATCCCATCCTTTTTCATTTAATCCTCTGTTAGCGACGACTGATCTCTCCGTTCTCCCTGAAAACCGAGTGATCCCCCATCCCCCTCCAAAAATCCTTCACCCTCACGTATAAATAATGACTGGTCTCTTACCACTTTAGGGCATGAATGGATTGGGTGGGGTAGTAATAGCTTGATGTAATCTCGTACCCAGATCCTACCGTCAAACAGTAATGTGAAAGATGTGGACGTCACCAAGCCAGACAACTATTGGTTCCGACAGTAGTTTATTTAACTTAGTTTAGTCATAGTCAATGTAATCTAAAAAGTTCGATTCTTACACAAATTACACTATTCAAAGTGCAAAAAAAGAAAAAAAAAGTGGGCAAGTGTTCTTTTGTCGTTGAACGATTTTTACTGAAGTATTCCATATGCTAATTCCAGGCGAAAAATTGTTCTTTGAAGATTAGTGATTTCTAATTAAATATTCCATATGCTGCCAAAATTTTTTTTGTTGTTGACTTTTTAAATACCTTGTGATCCCTGTGATGCGAAATTGATTGACCGTAAGAAGAAACCGCTCAGTGAAAGGGTGTCGCGAGCCCGAAAGAACAAAGGTACTTAGCCAGGTCTAACCTCTTGAGGACTGTGCCACGTAGCAAAGAACTTCATTCAATGGTGTTCTAAGTCACCTCACCAAAACAAGTCGACAAAGAAATTATAAAAAGCGGCTGAACAAAGATATACCAAGCACAAAAGAGCATTATGAGTCATCCAAGGTTAGCCCAAATATGTGCTTAAGAGCTATTTTCAACTGAGTGTCGAAATTAATCCACAATTGCTTTGTTTTTGCTTATTTCCCTCTGCGATTGGTCCAAAGAATTCGCCTTACTCTCTCAAACAATCAGAGATGGAAAGCTAAAACCAATTACGGCTTGGTCGGTCGCATTTTCCTGCGCTTTAGGCAGTTTAGGCGGTTTACTTTGAGTTCTTATTGTTTCTTAAATATGTTTTCCTCTCTTTTGAATGGCCGTGGTGATTACCATGGTTTTGGTTTACGGCACTCAATCAAAAAACGTTCTAACAATGACCTAGGAATTACCGTTAGTGACTATGGCTTCCACTTTTCAGATAATACCAGCTGAACTTTAAAGCGGGACAAAAGATCGCAAAAGTTCCAATAATGAAGGCTAAGAATCACAGATGATGCATAATTATGGTAATAAATATCTGTCAAAAAAATGGGCGAGAACAAGTAGAAATATAGCAAGAAAGTGAAGCATGTCACAAACTGGACAATCGGGTCTACCCAACCATTCTTCGCTTCTTTCACCCGAGGCTGGAGAATGTCGGTGTAAAAATACCATTATATCATCAGAAACATTTTCTTTTGGAAATATATTATCCTGAGCCGTTCTAATTGCTGAAAGATCTAAACTTGGCCCGGCCTTACTATTCTGAGGCCTTCTTAAACTCTAATATGTAAAAAGAAGCAATTTTTACATTTTGAGTATTAACATCGCATTGTACCATACAGCCCGGCTAAGTAGACTTTAATGTAGGATATATGCATTAGTTGTTGGACCAAGTAGGGCAACTTTATTTTTTACCCAGCCATTGTTTAGGCCTAATCAGGAGCTTTTGACGCTCGGTACCACTCTTTCGCAGACCAAACTTTTCTAGACTATTACGTCACGTATCCCTCTTCATACCAAAGTGGGCGTCAATGAAACAGAGTATTTATTCTTTTAGTAAACCACTCAGGTAAAAAAAAAAAAAAACTAAAAAACTTTGCTCTCCTTGTCATAATTTAGAAACAAAATTTCGCTAAAAGATTTTAAAAATCACATTCACGATTGTTATTGAATATTAGCAAGAAAAAAAAATTACTCTTGATATTGGGGAACCCTCTGTCGAAGAGCTGGGTGATATTTAAAGTTTTCATAATTATTTTAGTTTTCTTATACCATCTGACAGCAAGAGAGGCTGTTTTTAGCTTCTAAACAGAGCAGCGTGTTTGGATGTCACAAGTTCCGAGTAGGTGCATCGCATTTTATCAATCTGACGATTAGTTAGTCCATGGATAGTATAAGGAACTTATGAAAAGACTCCTTCACGGATGTTGTTTAGCCATGTCACGCAGAGAGAGCGTGTTGCGTGACGTGGAGGAGCAGAAGACTATGCTGCGAGGAGAGTTTTAATTGGCAGAGCAGTGAAATTGGGCAGCGAATGTTACAAGGTCCTCATATTCCTACAGAGTGCCACTAGACATATTTTAGCGCCATCAACCGAGTATTGTACATAAGTTTCGATTTCCGGAGATGGCGCCAGCTTAAATACAGTACAATATAACGTGTTTTTAAGAGGATAAACTCTCCGGAAAAATTACTGATACAGATTAAGTCTGAGAGTTTACCAAGTAATAATTTGGTGTTAGCTTACATTGGGAGAGGGATTGCAGTGCTCTTAGTTAAGTCGTTAAAAAATCGAGTGAATATTATTCTTTGGTAGAGTAAATTACTTGAACACGAGTACACTGCGTGATTTGCAGACGCGAGTGATGTTTGGGAACTCTTCGTTATTGCACGAGACATAAGCGAGATAAATTTGAAAACACTTCAGTCATCACAAGTGACCATCAATCACGAAGTATGCGAGTAGTTTATACGATTTCTAGCCTTTTAAAATTTTCTACGAAAAAGAACTTTGAAACGCTGCTTTTGATGCACACACTTATCGAAACACTTTCCGACAGTTCAAAAAAATGCTTTCTTTGTAAACCGATGATTTTCCATAATCGTGAAGGGCAGACCTAAGGTCAATTTGGTTTTGGTAGTATTTTGAAAGCTTAATTCTTTTTAGATAATTCGATACGGAAATTCTGTATTACACTCTATGGCCTTCTTCTGCATTCGTTATTGACCAATAAGGAAAGAGATATTTGGTTGAGCATGTGATATAGAAGAAATCATTATTCCGCACCCAATATCACTTATCGCTCAGCAACGAGTTTTCATGATCAAATTTGATCTACAAACCCGCCCAAAAGCCTATTTTTATCTTCTTGTAGCTAACAATTTTTTCTTTAATCATCCACTCTTTCAAAAGTTTCATTAAATTGAATTGACCTTTTGGCGGGTCGGTTATGAAGTGATATTAGATTTCTTTTTCCGGCTTTAAGTGCTTAATATTAGTCACGTACTGGCTAATTTTCAAGTTTCCTTTCCCCTTTTAGCCGTGTGAATTCCTTTGCGGTCCTTATCGATTCTATAGGACTGGTTGTTTAGTCAAAGAATCACCCTCAGGAAGAAATCTCCTGCGTTTTCCGGCTGAAAACTCCTCTCACCAGTCCCCCTCCGTCGACGTCTATTTCAATACCTATTTCAGTACCACGTGCGTAGCACATTCTGGCCTCGAGCTGTCGTTAATGTGTTCCTGACCTGAAAGATATAATGAGGAAAGAGAGGAAAAAAAATTTTGGCACAATTTTACAAGTTCGATTAAGCTTAACTAAGAAGGTCTTTGTAAAAATTAAGTCTATCGCAGTGGTAGAGTCGTCTGTGATCTGCACGAGAACCCTCAGGCGTTTACGATGTACGTGCTAAGAATTACTTATCAAACGTAGCCAAACTCTGCATGAAGGCTGGAGTGCAAAATTTGTTAGGTGTGGAAATCACACCATCAATGCACGTGATGATCAACGTGCAGAAGACAAAAAAAGAATTAGAAAATAATATTAGACAAAAAATAAACATAACAACTAATCACAGATTGAACAATCTCTGATAGACTTCTAGACAACTTCGCGAGTTGCTAATGACAAATTTGCGTCAGAAAATAGCAAACACACTATTATGATGACTTCTCGAGATAATTTTTGCCGAAAACCTGGAAATTTTGTCGAAAAGCCCTGCGCCACGTTGTACGGATTTAAAAGCGAGACGATTCTTTTCTGGTGGTAACCTACGAAACATGCGCTCCGCACGACCTTTACATGTGACGCTCTGAAGAGAATGAGCCTTACAATAGTTCAGCTTAAAGATAGAATGGAGTAATATCATATGGGGGAAATGTATATTAAGCTTTTCAGAGGGATCAAAACGTTAGAGAATATTATCACACTAAGACTGAAAAGAGGGTTTTCTGTGTCACGAAAGAATATTTTGTCCATCAACAGTTTATATTTTTGTCAGCGGGGGTTCGGAAATGTACTCACGATTGACGTTCCCCACGTCAATGTTCAAGAACCGTAAACTTGTCCCAGACACTTGACGCATAATTAATATTGTCCTCTTTCCACAGAGAAAACTGTCATTGGACGATCTGTTGTCTTATATAATTTATTCGTCCAGCTTCCACTACATAAGAAGTAGCTTGACTAATCTGAGTCGCATTTGCCTTGCAAAAGTCCTTTACTTCAGATAGCAAGCAACCATGGTAGGTTGGGGTTACGAAAAAGAGAATGGTAAGTTAAACACTTTGGCGATCATAACAATTTTGTTTCGTGTTTGCAAAAAACAAACGTTCTCCACGTAGGAGATGATAAAGTTGCAGCGCGATCCAAGTAATCGTGAATTTTATTTCCTTCTAGCTTCCGATCCTACGTAAATAAACACAATTTCAAATTTTTCGTCGACAGGTCCCGCACACTGGCACAAAGATTGTCCGATAGCTAATGGTAAGAATCAATCGCCGATCGATTTAATCACCGGTGAAGCGAAGTACGACTCTGGTCTGAAGCCCTTGACTGCGAAGTATACTCCGTTTAGTGACGCTAAGTTTTTGAACAACGGCCATTCCGTGCAGTTCCAACCGAGTCCTGGAAATCCATCAGGTAAACAATCATCCATTAACATATGTACATGGGTAAATTTCTGTTTGAACATGGAACAAGCTAATTTGCAAACCACAAAGCAGAAAACAAAGCGGCTCTCATTTTCGAATAGCAAATATAGAGACAGGAAGACTGATGCAGATGGCAAAATTGATGGCTCTAGGCATCGGATTAAAAGATAGAAAGGAAAACTTCGTCTTAACTTTGGATCCTTCTCAGTTAAAGTCGGGAGTGTGTTTTTATTTGTTTAGTCTCCCTAACAATATTGCACTTGAGTCGTTCTTCTGCGTGAATTTTCTTTCTTCAAAAAAACAACCCAGAATATTTTTTTCAAGCAATCGTTATTTTCTACCTAGAGAAATATTTTTGTGAGTTAGTTCGCATCTGTTAAACGAGGAGAAGATCCGTGCGTGATTGGTATTGATGAAAATGCCTTGAGCTCGTTAGGCACTTTTTTGCGACCGTCCTGGCAGTGTGTGATGAAAGCCGACGCGTATTATTTATTTGGTCACACCCCAAGCACACCCATGTCTCCATTCCGTCTCGTCCCAATCCAACCGTTGTTATGTTTTAAGCGATAGTGTCGTCCCAAAAACTTATCTCGTTATTTCCCCGCACGAAAAAGGCTATTGGCAGCGATAAGGAAATGTCTGAACGCACCAACCATCGAATGAATTTAAATTAAGAACAATAATAACGGTCCTTAAACGCTTCATATTGCATATAATTACTTAAGGATATTTATTCACGAAACAAGGAGTACTTCAGATGCACAATATGTCTTACGTAATTGCACTCTTGCACAAAAAATTAATGACAAAAGCTTTCTTACATCTCGAACAAAGCGAATATTGAAATTACTGTCAGGAAGCACTCGATTAGTCTATTTATGAGCTTATGGCAATTTTTGGCTCCGAACAAATATCAAACAAACAGTTCAAACGACGTAGTTTTTTCTCTTCAGACCCTCGATAGTATATAGTTCACCAAGGCTCGTTTTGAGTACCCAATACAGTAATTTGTTCTGGATGGTGACACTGAGACGACGCCAACTTCAATTAAAACAGTTCGCTTCAATTCACAAACCCGTAGAAATGAAAGGAGGGTTGTTTTGTTTCTAGAGTGGTCAACAAATAAAAAAAGCAATAAATAATATTACCATAAATTATTACATGTAATGTTTTATTCATCATTAGTCTTAGAGAGGCAACGTGTTGCTCAGTTATGTAATATTCCTGCACCTGATGTTCACATGTTAAAATATTTTCTTTTCTTCTTCTACTTCTTTTTTTTTCCAACTGCAAGCATTAAAACACAAAATAAAAGAAAAAAATATATATATATTGAAATGCTACCATGTCTTGTTCACTTCCACACAGAGAACAGATTTGTATTATGAGAATTGTATTTTAGGATTGTATTGGATAAGTATTGTCAAGCTGCCTAATTCATTTAGACTTCTCAAAATACAATGTTTATTTATCACTAGTCTTATAGAGGCAACGTGTTGTTCACTTATGTAATATTCCTGCACCTGATGTTCACATGTTAAAATATTTTCTTTTCTTCTTCTTTCTTTTTTTTTTATTTTAATTTTTTAATTTTTATTTTTTTCCTGCAAGCATTGAAATGCTACCATGACTTGTTCACTGCGACACAGAAAAACAGATTTGTACTGTTGGAATTGTGTTTTAGGATTGTATTAGATGAGTATTATTTAGCTGCTTAATTTATTTAAACTTTTCAAAATATACTTAATTACATTGCTCTAATATCATTCAGTTGTCATGGCATTTGTCCAAAGTTGATATTAGTTTTAACACTTTTTGGCATCAGAACTAACTGGAGGAATGTTGACTGCAAAGTACAACTTTGAGCAATTTCATTTTCACTGGGGTGGCAATGATGCCGAGGGCTCAGAACACAGAGTAGATGGAAAGATGTACCCAGCCGAGGTAAAAGAAATGTAGTAATATTACAGACCCTGAGGTGAAATTTTGATAATTTTTCATCACATAAGTGTCAGAACATTTTTTTTGTTTTTGTTTTTTCATTTTACTTGTAAAAATATCAATAATTACACAACCTTTTACACCCTTGTATTCCCCGTCAGCTGTATACTGAACTATAAGGCTTTTAGAGTATTGAAGGAATATTACTTCCATTTTCTTGTCACATAATCTGAGTTAGCTGTTGCTTCTTATGTGTTATAAAATCATATAAAATTGGAAAAAATAACTTTAGTTAACACCTGCACAAGTAAGGTAGAGCAGTTGGACAATCCCATGTCCACAACATATTTCTACATGACTGGACAGTGTTGAAAAAAATTTGTCTGTGGGGGAGATGGTGGGGAAGGGAAGACTCCCTCTTTTTGTCTCAATAGGTACTGGTATGTGACTCCCAACAGGAATTAGTCCTTGGGGTGTAAAATTTCACTATTTTGAAATTTCTCAACTCTCTGAACTTCCTTGAAAGGAATTAGAACACTGACAGTCTTAATTTTCATGACTAAAAATCTTTTTCTTTGAATCAAAACCTTAAACATTTTGTCTTAATATTTTTTGCAGTTACATTTTGTTCACTGGAATTCAACTTGTCCCAGTTTCAAGGATGCTGTTGGCTCTGGCGGCCCAAATGGTTTATGTGTGTTAGGATTCTTCTTGAAGGTACTTTTTTTCAGTGTTCTTTATTTGGAATGGTGTTCTGACTGCATCAGAAAATTTATCTTAGGTTGGTGTTGCCCTTTGTAGGTTGGAGCAGAAAATGCAGCCCTGAAACCAATCATAGACTTACTTCCTCAAGTGAAAGATCCTGTAAGTATTCTGACCTTCTAAAACTTTCTGTTCTTAACCTTTGGCCCCTAAGAGTAACTAGCATGTAGTTCCTTCTTACAATATTACCCCAGAACCACGCTTAAAGGTCACAAAACTACAGGAAATCATCACCAACCAGAGAAGCTCTCAACTGTTATACAAATTCTCCTTGGAAATGCATAAAGAACAGTATGGGGAATTTGCTTTCTGATGTTCAGGTGTAAAAAGGTTAAGTTTTAGGTTATATTTCTGCTCTTTTCTTGAGTTTGGTCTTTGATTGTTCTGAGAAGGGGGTGAGTGTAGGCATATTTCCTGAATAGTGGCTAGTAATCATGTCTAGTTAAGTTTATGCTCATCATTTAGATACAGTAAGCTATTTTAGAGAGAAAAATAAACTGATTTAAAACATTCTTTTAGGGAACCTCTGTCACAGTGCCTGGGAAGTATGATATGCAGGCTATTTTGCCAGCAAGTAAGTCCTGATTCTTAATCTCACAAATTTTAGTCACTTATTCCCGTTAAAACATTTGATTTTTATATTAATACAACCTGACACATTCATTATTTTGCAGCCCTCACAGATTATTATACCTACGATGGTTCCCTTACCACTCCCCCTCTGGCTGAATGCGTCAAATGGATTGTATTTAAGAAACCTCTTGAAGTGTCTAAAGCCCAGGTATGTACCATTCATTCTTCAGATTCTATGAAAAGAAAAAAAAAGTTTTTTAAATTGTTCGTATAATCAGGTTATGTTAACTATCAGATCAATATATTGCATCATTCAAACAATTGGTGGCCTTGTTTAGCTTATCAATCAACCCTGAGCTGTTCATGGGCCAATAAAAAACTTGGTTTGTCAAATTGATGGTTAGTGGCTTATCAGCTGGTTTTCAGTGATGTCTTGACATCCTGATAGCAGGCAGAAGGCAGACATCTCAACTGATATAAAGACAAACTATTGTAAGCTTTAGTGCGGGCCTTCTATTGGTGGAAATTTGACTGAATATCACTGAACATATCAACCTCTAGTTCAAATGATTCATTTATGGTCAAATGTGTAAGTATGTGAGTATGTCAGCCAAACCTTGGACATAAAGACATTCAACTTCCCTCTGAAAAAAGGGAACAATAATTTTAAAAAATCAAAATGACTAATGTAGGTGAAGACCAATTTAATGTGGGGAAATCCACATCAGTGGATACTTAGGGGACTGTCACCAGTGTCTTCTTAATGTAAGATTTCCACTAATAAATATTCTGGTAAATTATCCAGTGTGTATAGTAAATATGAGCACACCTGGTTGAAAAAAAGGCCAGCATATGAAAGGATACTGGTACTGGTAAATAAATTGATTGATAAAAAGGAGATGGAAACTAATTTCTTTTGTTGCTCCCTGAAGGAAAGTTAAAAATATCTAGGCAGCTTGAGCAGTTTTTTACATTCATCTCTTGTATTCCTCTATTTAGATGGATGCATTCAGATCCGTGATGAATCGTGATGGAAAGCCAATGGTTGGAAATTATCGCCCACCTTGTCCCTTACATGAGCGTGCAGTCAAGACTTCTTTTAAGTAAAAGACCCAGCCTAGCTGGGCAGTGTGTCTGAGTGCTAAGAGTATTAATGTAATAATGTAGGAATAGTTTTTGGGAATCCATGACATTCATTAGCACAAATGGGTCAAAGGATGACATTCTCTTTTTTTCTTAGCATTCCATGAAATACATGTATTATTCTGTAGTGCAGTTAATTTTCATTGAAAAACTCAAATACATAGGCTGTTGTAGGAATTCCAAACTGCATGTTAAACTGTGCTTATTTTTTGTTTTTGGCTTGGACTAGACTAATTTATTAGTGTGAGTGATTTATTTATAGTGCAGGAACAAATAAAGCCATTGTTTGAAATAATTTTTGTCAGTGACTGATTTTCCATGTTTAGTTTTTAACTTGGGAGGGAGGAATGATCTAAAATGCAAAGAAAGAAACATCAACACAAGGGTATTGTTTGATTCAACACCATAGTTGCAGTGCCAAATTGGAAGGAAATGTGTGAAAGATGGTGCAGAGAATTAAAATTTAGATCAAGGGAGTGGAAGAGTACAACCATTAAATCCTTAACTCTGTAACTCCTAAGAGTGACAGGCATCCAATTTCTCCTTACCATATCACAGCTGAATCAAATATTAAGGTCAGGAGAATAAAGGAGCTGATCACCAACAAGAGAAGCTCTTGATTTTTTGACAAATTCTCTGTCAGCATTTTAGGAAATGTTTAGAGAACAGTATGGAGAATATGCATACTGATTTTAGGGTGTAAAGGGTAAAGAGTGACTAGCATCTACTTACCCCATGGTAAGGCTGCTAAATCAACACTCTGGTCATTAGATTAAAGGAAATGATCACCATTTCAATCTTGAAGTTCTTGACTGTCAAACAAATTCTCCAAGTCAGTACGACAGCAAATGTTGCTGAAGTCGGGGTGTGAAGGATTCAGTATCAGACTTGCTTTATGACTTTAACAAGGAAAAGTTACATTGGAACATTAATAAGTATAGTTTTAAACTAAGGTTAGCTCCTACTGATGAGCTTAAATTCTTTAGCCTCCAATTAATCATTCCCTATTTCAATGATGCCCGGAATATGTTTAACGATGACTTAGGTTATCATGTTATAGGTTTTCTTTAAAAATCAGTTGAAACAACGATGGCCAAGAATAATGTGAAAAATCCAAAAGGTTTCTTTTTTCTTTGTTGGGAGCTTTGAAAAAATAGGGTGAGCAGAAAATGGAACGTACCCGAAAAAGCCACACCTGTACTTGGCAGTGCCTGTCACAGACTGATGAAAGCGAGCAACATGGTTCTTGTGACTTTACAGTATCCTGTGCAAACACGGTTATACTTTCCAGCCTCATGGTTTCTTGCTCCGTTACCTACGTTGTCTGTGTACAGCCGCCACCGCCCCCCTCCCCTCCTTCTACTTTCTACCCTTACGTATATTTTCTTTTGAGAGTAGGGGGCAGTTTTACGGCAACTGTAGATCCTCGTCGAGGGTGACCGGAAGTGCGCGAAGCAGCGAGTTCATGTTTATTACGTCGAGAGGTTACTAAGTAATTTCGTCACAGCTCAATATGGCGGACAGCTCTCGAGGTAAAACGTAACTTTGTCGTCTCACTTACCTTTTCTTCAACGGGATAAGGAGCCGAACGCTTTACGAAAATTTATTAACATGGCGTTAGTAAAAAGGGGGGATCAGTTGAGTGTTAGTACGGTGCAACAATCTACCACAGAATCGAAAGGAAAAGGTCATGTCAAAGTACTTGATGAAGAAACTTACGTTCAGGTGAGTGCCTTTAGAAAGGTTTACACCGTCATGTCATTCGTTTGTATTATTGGGAAAAAGCTAAGTACTAATCTGAAATAAAGCCTTGGGCCTAATCTATTTTTTTGTGATCATTTGCTTTTATCAAAGAACTTTGTGCATCATGAAGTACACTGTATATTGCAGTATGAAAATCTTGCCACTGAGACTTTTAAAGAAAAGGGCCCCCTGATAGTATAATCAGTAGAGTCCATCTGAACATATGACCTATCTCAAAGGGTTTATGCTTGAGACATCGGCTTTGAAACGCTTAACAGTGCTCAATTTGCGTTATCAACTCAGTCGATAGTACTAAATTACCCTATTTCAATTTGACACGAAAAGGTTTCCAATCAATTGAGTATGATTTTATGTATATCAGATACACAAAAAGTTGTTTTTTTCTCTTTACAGTCTTTGAACAAAATCATTCAACGGGACTTCTTCCCTGAGCTTTCAAAACTCAGAGCACAGCATGAGTACCTTGATGCCGTTGAACATAATGACATGGAAAAGTTACGTGAAATTTCAGCCAGATATCAAGTGACACAAACACCAGGTGGTTCATTGGGTGAGTACAAATGAAAGTACTGAATGCAATTTTTTTGTGGTAATGCACATGAACTATTTTGGGCTTCAAGATAATTTGATTTTATCAACTGGGTTGATAATGTAAATTGGCCTCCGTAAAGATTTTTTAGAGCTGACATTTTGAGTATTAGCCTGTTCTCAGAGTGGATATTAATCACAATTCCTCTGCTTGCTCTTACAAAGGGCAGGTGCTGGAATGGTCAGCTTCAGAAACTCTTTACAGAGCTTATTGTACATTATCAACTCACTCGATAAAAGTAAACTATGTTCTTATACCCCCCGCTGATGCATTATTTTGAGCCTCCATCACTATATCAGTTAATGTATGAAACAAAAACAGGGGGGGTAGCATAAGAGTGGACTGTTGGCTAATAGTGAGATGTGATCATCTGTCCTGGAAGTAACTGTTGTTTACTGAAAGTGACCTTTGTTTTGAACAATAGAAATAGTAGAAGTCATCCTCAGAGACAGTTACTTAATATCTGATGATGGCTTTTCTTTCATTTTAGAAGTGTCAGGTATACTCTTATCCAAACATTCATATAACAACACAACAGTTGTAATGACTTTTACCATAAGTGGCTGCAGATGTTGTAATAGGTGGCAGTGCCCAGAGAGGGGCTGTAAAGTGAAACCTAATAATGATAGCCTGCTTCAGGCTAAGTAGAGATTGGTTAGAGGTCTTGAAAGTGGTGGTAGACTCTGAAAGTAACATATTATGGCAAAAACAAAACATTGATTTTCATTAGACCAGATTAACTATTTTACAGTTTGCATGTATTTAAAGGAGGTTGTTTCTTTTTTTACTTTCAGCTACACCAGCTACATTTGACACTCCCAGTACTATTCAAGGAACACCAGCACCCTCAGGTACAATGACATCAGATAACAGCGAGACTAGTGGTGCTCCGACAGGAAATCACTTAGCAGGTGACAAGTCAGAGAGTAAGAAACAGGATTCCGACTTATCACTAGACAAGTTTCTTGTAAAGAACACCAGTGAAGATAATGCTTCCTTTGAACAGATCATGGACACTGCTGCCCAAAAACACAGAGAAAAATATAAGTGGCTATATGAGAAAGAACTAGAACAGAAAGAGAGGAGAGAGAAAACTCTTGCTTTACCAGCTCCTGAAAATGGTGATCAATTCAAAAATGAGGAGAGACCATCAATGATTGAGACATGGAATTACACCAACAAAAATGCTCTGATGTATTACCCTGATGGCGTTGAGCTTTCTGTTACTGAGAAAATAGAGGGAAAGTTTACTAAAAGACAGCAAATACAGCATGAAAACAGTAGATTTAAAAGGGATCCATTTCCTAATGATTCTTGTGATAATAAGTTGGCTGCTGCTGCTGAAGCAGCAAGTCGTCTAGCTGCAAAACAAGGCAAAGTTGGAGTAGATGGGCAGATCCAAGGTGCTGGTGAAACTCCACGAGTGAATGGGTATGGTTTTGTTGCCACACCCTCACCTGCTCCAGGTAATTGAATTTTTTTTTTTACGGAGGCTTAGCACCTTTTACCAAGGTCATTTATTATGTAAAAACAAACAAAAACAAAACACCTGACAAATAATGATTGAGGAAGCAAATTATTAACTCGAGCCAAATCTGACTGAGATTATCATGTCTTATCATGGTTTGGTATAACAGCAAGCAAGTAAGTATGTGATAAAAGGTTTTTTTTAAAGGCAAAAATTACAATATTACACATTATAGACAAGTTTTTGAGTTATTGGAGAGTGAAGATGTAGTGGAGAGAATTTTTGACTGGTTGACACAGGTAAAGTATGTTTCCTGTAACCAGAAATGACTCTGTATAGTACTTACACAAAACAACAGCCTACAAGCTGAGCTATTTTTTTTCAGTTCTGGAAAATTTTAGGGGGTTTGTCTTATTGCCAAAAGTTTTTGAAAAATGTATCCCTTGAATCATCAAAATTGAAAATTTTCACAAAGTTTCTTAATTGGCCTATAGTCAACTCATTTTCATAAAATGATAAACACCTGTTCTAAATGAAAACAGAAAAAGGTTTTTTTGTCTCTTGTTTTATTAAGAGAACAATTCTTGTGCATAAGAATTCCAGAATACTTTGATGGTACTTTGGTTTCATGCAGGTGTAGATGCATCACCGCTAATGACTTGGGGCAGCATTGAAGGAACTCCTTTCCGATTGGATGGAGGTGATACACCAATAACTGCCACCCCTGGCCCAACCTTTAAAATGCCAGAACCTAAAAAAAGGGACCAGTTAGGACTGGCCCTGGCTGACAAAGTCAACAGAAAACATCGTCAGAAAAGAAGAGATGCTTTAGCCAGGGCAACAGCATTGATTGGCAGGTGGGGAGATGATGTAGTGAATGGTAAAAAAAGCTAAACAATTTAAGACAGAATATTATTCCTGACAGGGCCATGCTGTGGTATAATTTTTTCACTTTACTTTAAAAATTTACAAACCATTTTTTTTTTTCTATGTTGTTGATTTATTATCATTATCCTCCTTTACTCTTTAACATGTTCTCTATACTGTTTTCCATACCTTTCCTAAGATGCTTTTGTGGAGAATTTGTTTAACAATCAAGAGCCTTTTAGATGGTGATCTTGTCCTTTTATTCTTGTGATCTTAATGTTTGATTAAGGGTTTATATTCTAAGGATAAATTAGATGCAAGTCACTCTTAAGAGTTATAGGCTTATGGAGGTGAACTGAAACAAATCCCTGCACAGCAATAATACTATGATTGGAGAGCTGTGCTCTCCTGTTACTAAGTGTTTTAAACTTTGTTATGCAGGAGTCCAAAACATATGAACACTGTGGATCGTTTAGGGCAAATGTCACCTGCTGCGCAAAGGCTGGCCTCACAAAGACTTGGAATCAGAACAGGAACTGACAAATCATTACGTGCAAGTTATACACCATCGCCATCATATCCACGATCAGCCAGCTCTACCCCTGTTCATGTTCAGCAGTCCACCCCTGCAACACCAAAGGATCACAGTTCCACACCAACACAGAGTGCATCACTTACAGACAACCTCCTGAAGTTGCCAAAGCACTGACTTCTTCAGTGCCTTATGTACCATATCGACCCTTTACACACTTACATCAGTATGCATATTCTCCATACTGTTCTCTTTGGATTCCTCATGGTACTTACAAAGAGAATGTAACAGTCAAGAGCTTCTTGAATTGGCTGCTGTTTCTTTTATTTTCATTATACTGTTGGGAGAAATTAGATGCTTATCACTCGTAGGGTGTAAAGGGTTAATGACAGCCTGTTGTCAACAATACCAAGTGACAGTTCAAAGATTGTGAAATGTTTTGAACAGAAAATTCTAACCAGGTTTACTAGACTCCTGGGAATTTGTTACATTGCTGCTTTTTCTTGGCCTCTCAACACACTTACCTCATTAGGAAAGCAAATATAGGAGCCTTGCCTTTTTCATGGGTGAGATGATGGACTGAAGAAAATTAAAGAATTATTGCAAGCTAGAAGCATTAATGCAAACTACCTTACCTTAGTTATGAAAAAGAAGCCCAAAGTATTTATAAAATGAACATCAGGCACTTTGACTGTTTGTATTTGTAAAATATTTGTTGTGTCCATGTCTATTGTGTAGTCATCCAAATTTGGCAAAACCCACAAAAAATGTTGTTTCCCCTCCTATTCCCTTCTTCAAATCTAAGGTATTATTTACAACTAAAATGCAAACTTTTGACATATTGTATTGAACAGCCAACAATAACTGGAAAATGTGATGGTTTGACCTCAAACCAAGTTTTTTTAATGCCTGTAACCATGGTTGTGGTCTTATTCTCATCTGTATTGTTGAAGTACTTTAAATACAGAGTCCTCTTGCCCTGAAACTCTCAAGATTTTAACATCAATACTGTGTACTGTCTGGAGCCTTCAAGAGGCTAATTTTGAAGTGAATTGTATTGTGTAATTGATTCTCCTTCTTCTCAAAAGCTTTCCGTTTGAACATGTGTTGCTATTGTTTGGGAAAATTCATTTATGGTCACTCAAGAGTAAAAAGCATTAGTAGACAGAGTCCATATAAGCCGAGTGCTTAATATGCAGCCTAAGGTTACCTTTCCAAGAACTTCCTGTCAACTTTAACCCCTTTCTACAAACAATAACATAGTACTAAGAAAGTTCCCCAGACAGACAGCATTCCATTGCAACACAATTGATTATCAGATAGCCAGCAGCCAATGTATTCCATTGAGGTTTTAGGAAACCAAGTTCTTCTTTTACTTTCATCACTTGAAAAGATCATCAACGTAGACATGAATGATTGAAGATATCCAGAATAGATAATAGTCACGTAATAACAAAAAAAATTACTGTCTCGCCCCCCCACCAAAAAGAAAAATAACACGAACAGAGATCAATAGCTATGCACAGCTAAATTATAAATAATTCTCCATACAACCATAGTAGAAAGTTTCAGAATATGTGTACTAAACATCACACCAATCACAACATTTCATGGCACTTCACTTTTATTAACTCACAAATAACTATTTTTGATGTAGCTGAAATATATATATATATATATATATATACACACACATAAAAGACTTCATAAAGCTGTGGATTTGTACAGTTCTAGCACACAAAAGGTCTCACAGTGTTGAAAGAACATCAGGGACACAGTTGTGTCACTCTTAAGCTTAGTCACCATTTTGACATCAAGTACAATGTATTGTTAAACAAATGCACCACAACATGGAATCCATAAGATAATTATGTTGCTGATTTTGCAACTCTATTACTTAGCAAATCCTTATTTTTACATTTCTACAAAGATATACTTCTATCACATTGTTAAAATAGAAATTGACCTATCTACAAAACTATATACTCAGGCTAGAGGGAAAAAAAGAGTAGACCCTTTGAGGGCTTTTCTTAAGGCACAGTTGGAATCTTTTCAAGACATTACTGTTTTAAAAGCCTTGAGAATCTCCTGAGTTTGAATTGTTCTCTAATATTTAGCTAGATGGGATGAGCCAAAATACTGAAGAGATCAAAGTGCATTTCCACTTAAGGCTTTGTTCTATGCAACCCTTCCTTTAAAATTGTGCTTGAAAAAATTCTAAATATACACTAAGAAATGGTGTAATTAAATATACACTAGATATAGACTAAAAAAATTCTAAAAATACACTAAAGCAATTTCCTTCTAAGCCAAAAATGTGGTGGGTAAATTCACTAAAGCAATTTCCTTCTAAGCAAATATGAGCTTCTAAGGCATCATCTGCATCGATTCATACCATGTGCCATGCTTTTATCATTAACCCTTAACACATTAACATCAGTATGGATATTCTCCATAGTGTACTCCACACATTTCCTTATTGTGCTGACAAGGAGAATTTGTTCAAAAATCAAGAGCTTCTTCAGTTTACATCATCTCCTTTACTCTTATGAACTTAATGTTTGATCCAGGGGTGTTATTGTGAGGAGAAATTGGATGCTAGTCACTCTTAGGGGCCAAGGGTTAACACTAACTAATTTTTTTATTTATTTTTTTTTATTTTTTTAACTATCATCCTAATTGAACTTCCTTGCAACAAAAGGCTGCTACTTGAACATTCACCACTGATACAGCACAACAAAAAGTTTCTACACAAACTACTTACTTTAGTACCTTACTGCTATCTTTTAACAAGAGCTTAAAAAAACAAAAATAAAAAAAACTTCTCAAGACAACTAATTGCCAAAGTTCTTGTTTAAAATGATTCCTCATATGTCCTGCAAAAATAGACAAAATACCTGAATCAGATTTGCAAATACATCAACTTTGGCTCATCTGACTAAAAAGTGATAAACAGAAGGAAAGATGCCTAGAGGAGCAAGTTTACCTTAGTGTTCCATGGGCACTCCGGACATAAATTCCTGGATGACTGGCCGCTGCAGCAAACTACGTGCAGTTGGCCGCTCCTCTGGGTTCTCCTGAAAAGACAATGATGGTGAAATGTATTTCAATTCTTTGCGTAAATAGTGCAGATAAGCTTACCGCTACATGTAAGAAAAAAACCAAAGATATTGTAGAGAGAGGTGAAAGAAAATGAAGAGATCCATAAGAAAGAATTTCATCCTGAGAGAGGACCATACATTCCCTAAGGAGGTGCCAACAAGGAGAATTTGTGTAACAATCAACAGCTTTTTTTTTTTTTTTTTTTTTCTTCAGTTGGTGATCATTTCCTTTACTCTCATGACCTTGATGTGTGATTCAGGGGTGAGATTGTAAGGAGAAATTAAATGCTAGTCACTCTTTGGGGTTAAAGGGTTAATCATTCGATTCACACTCTCAAATCACTAGTAATTGTCAAGTTGAGCAATGAATTGAAGTTCACAATGTTTGGACTACTATATTCCTGGCCTGCGAAAGACATGAAGGTTGGTTGAATGATTACACCTCCATATTCATTCATATATAGAGAGGAATGATAAGTTCATAATGTCTCATTACTCAGCCTCATTCCCAGATCCAGACTTGTTATAGTTTATTTTTTTTTTTTGTATTTTATTTGTTTTTGGGTTTTTACAGTTTTTACAAGTACGCAAGATACATCACCAATTCTACATGCACAACTTTACATTACACTACTCTATTACCAAAGAAAATACCACTACACTAGACTACGAGAATTAAAAAATGAAAATAACTTGTGTTATTGAGGAGCTCTTCCCTGTCCAGCCCATCCCCCCCTGTTATAGTTATGCTAAAATGTTGCAATTATCAATCAAAATTATTTGAAATATGAATAGAGAGTAGTTATCTCAGACTTACCTTTGTACAGTCAAATACCAACTGTCCACGTTCTTGATTAAACTGTCTTAGCTTGTTGATCTGTCCCCAAAGAAAAAAAAAAGAAAGTTTATTTGGTAAGAGACAGGAAAGTTGAACAAAGCTTTAAGAGCTACATCATATATAATGCAGGAACCAGTAACTAAACATGAGTGCCTCCCTACTGTCCACAATTTCCAAAAATACATTCAAAGGTTTAATCTAGGGAATGCAATGGCAAACTTGATCTTTCAAAAAAACAGTTTTTAACCACTTAAGGAGAACAAAAAAAACAAAACACAACAAACAAAAAAAAAACCAATTCCAAATGTCCCTTTCTCCTTAACAGTATCAAAGCTGAAAGCCTCCTTGATGATCAGAGCAAACTGTTATACAAAAAACTCTCCAAGCTTTCCCAAATACTATAGCTCACTGATCATTAAAGCTTACCTGTTCCTGCAAGGATTCTTTGGATGGAACTCCCACTATCAGTTCAATAAGAAACATCCCAAAGTGTAGATATCAGTTGGCCTGCCATGAGGTTTCTGTCTCAAAACCTTCAGAATTACAACAAATGTCACTCACTTTTTTGTTGCACTTAAAGTAACAAAAAATAATTATTGGCACCACAGGACCCCATTAATCTTTGTTTTCCCTTGTTTTATTTAGCAACAGGGTCTTTCAGTTCATTTGTGCTTGATAACTATGAAATGAAAATTTTTATTCTGTATAGCAGTCACACATTCTCCAAACTGAACCCGTTTTTGAATGAAATGGAAAATGAAACAGCTTGTTTGCTTTAACAGGGCCTTTGAAACACACTTTGTTCATGAATAAAGTAAAATTATCCAAATGCTTTGAAGCAAACAAAGATCTTGTCCATTTTTATCACCTTGGATCTTAATCTAGTTCTGGTTTACCCATCAACAATTGAGAGAGCTGAGAAAATGGACTCACTTGACTCACTCAAAAATAAATAATGAATCAAGAAAGGAAAAAGCCTTCCAAACTTTTTCTTGAACAATTCATTTTAATCAATCATTATCTTGAATACCACATCTCACCTCAGGAGAAACAAAGCCCCTTGTTCCAAGGGGTTTCAGACCAGCTTCAGTGAGTTCATGATGCAACCTCCTTGCCGCGTCAAAATCAGCCAGTTTGGCCCGTGAACCTTCTACGGCCAACAGTACATTTTTGGCTGAAAAGAAAGATCACAATTCATACGACATTAATTTCAGTATCATAACATGCTGATACATTTCTGGCGCTATCACTGATGCCTGTCTTGTTTCCATCAAAACGTCATTAAAAAGCTAGTTACTTCTTTGACCTGTACTGTAAAGTTACTTTAAGACATGGAGTTTCTGACAGAAATGAAGTTTTACTCTATTGTTGTCTCAGCGTTCTTACCTTTGATGTCTTTATGAATTATTGGAACTTCCAAGTTGTGCAAGTAATCAACTGCAGCAAGGATCTGAAGCCAGTAATACATGGCTTCCCCACATGTCAATCGTCTCTTCAATATTGACTCCATGTAGTCGAAAAGAGATTGTTCTGCAGAAAGAGGCAAAAACAGTTGTGTTAACTTTAAACTCCAAGACAGAATTTCTCCTTCCAATATAAAGCAAAAAGTGATCAGAATAAAGGAAAATATCAATTGGGGGATTATTAGTTGATCCAATAAATTCTTAAAAGTAACATAATCAAGAATTGTATGGCAGACAGTGAGGACAATTATGATGAGATCTTGGGACAGAATGAATTGAACATCAAAAAAAGTAAAACCTTATCAATATACTAATATGCAAGTTACATTGGTATGAAAATGAAGGACTTTCTGGTAACATACCACACTTTTCCATGAAGATATTAGCACATCCCCGACTGTCCCTTATTGTTCCTACATAGTGAGGGACAATATGTGGATGATCACCTAGCATCTTGTACACTTCTACTTCCTCCCTACTAATGGAGTAACTTGTCTGACAACAAAAGAAGAAAACAAATCAGCAAATTAATAAAATGTTCTTCAAGGCCTCAAAATTAGAACCCAAGGGGTTACAGAAGTCCTACTGGCACTTGTTCTCTTTCAGTGAAGTCTGGGAGAGTTAACCCTCTCTTAGAAGATCACTTTTACAACCAGCACTTAATGTTCACTTCATTACTATCAAGACCCACCACGATGATGATGTAGGCAAAAAGTAATTGATACTTCACACAAAACAGTCCTACCTCCTTCAAAGCCATCTTTTTAGTTCTGTCGCTTGTCAAAAAACAGGCAAAAATTTCCCCATTAGCTCCCTTTCCAAGCTTCTCTCTTTCCATCTTAAAGTAGTCAATGTGTTCAACAAAGAAATTTTTCGGCACATCTGTCGAATTCTGTGGGGAAAAAAATTACCATCTCTCTCATTTAATATTCAGGCATGTTGGGTGTTGGAGAGCGAGTAGTCAATAAAATCTTTTACAATCTCACAGTTTCTTAGGACACCAGAAATGATTTTTTAAAACCCTTTAACTCCCAGAAGTGATTAACATAAAATTTCTCTCAACAATATCCATACATTCTTCAGCAAACAGGTGATGAGAATATTCAAACTTATCAGGTAGAAGCTGCTATCTTGATCTAGCACCAGGTTCTCATAACTAATTTACAAGGAAATATGTTGCAGCTACAGAGGAGAATTAACAATCAGATCTTGGGAGTTAAAGGGTTAAGAAATAACCTCCTCTGAGCTGAAACGATATCTGCTTCAAATGTTCCAGATATGCAAGACAGAAATTTGTGCACAAAACCTTCAAGAGAACAATTCGATATGGGACATGCTTCAGGAGGCAATGTTTAAATTAAAATATTATCATATTATCAGTGTCAACAGTGTACTTCAAAAACCACATGATGGCTGGTTTGCATCTGACCCAATCCTAGTGTTTGCCACAACAATGATCTTGGTTGGTCTTTCAATTTAAAGATTTACTTGTTGCCCTTGTAATGAAACACTTTCAACTAACTTAGGACATGTACAACAGCCTCTCTAATTTTTTCCCTCACAACTACATCAATTGAAGACTTTGTACTGGCCTTAGCATTAAATTAATCAAACAAATTTAAACATTACTCGGAATATCACTTTGCCCTCAATGCGATGAGGTGTTGGTGGTTCAAAGCCTGATGCTACAGGAGGTGCTAAGTTAAATGGTGGTGAGGCTGGCACTGGTACTTGCACTGGTGGAGAAATTTTTCTCTGCCTTACAGGAACAGGTTCTCCATTACCTTTATAGCTTTCCCTGCAATGACAAATTTAAGTCATAAGATTACACCCTCTAAAAACCCTCATGACTTACAGATCCTTGTTCGGTCCTCCTTTAGTGCAAGCTGACAGTATCATAAACAAATGTGCTTTAGATTCAACTTTTAACCTGAGCAGCCAAGCCTTAATGTTGATAAATGCCCAAGATGTCAAGGGGTACAGAAATCCGAGTTTTAACTCCAAGATCTCATTAGTAACTCTCCTTACTATGCTTCGGTAGTTCTTGTGATGTTAGTTTGGAAAATTTGGTATTGGATCCACTAATAATTCCCTGATTAATATTGTTCTTTACTCTCATCACTTATCTGCTTCATACTATATTGATATTGTAAGGAGAAATTCTGTCTTGATCACTTATGGGAGTTAAAGGTTAAGAAAATTTCCCCTAGACTGATATTGTTACAGTGTAAAATTTTGAGTGATTTAACAGCATCTACTTCCTTGGTCATTTTACCTCTGGTTTCTCACTTAGGCTATTAAAAATGCTCTAACATTTGTCCAAATGCAACTTCCAACATCTAAGATACAACTAACTCTTTTTCAAAGCTTGTTGACCTTACCTCAGGCTTTCACAGTCAGGAACTCTACACCCTGACCTATGGCAAAAACGTGCGTGCTGTTTAACAATATTCCATGTGATCAAACAACGTCCACAATGGTGCCAGTCTTTATGAACTTGCAAGTGCTCCAACTCCATTTTCACCTGCAGGAAAATGTTCAAAATTATTATTTATTATTTTTTTTTAAATTTTTAAATTTTTTTTCTTTTTTAAAGACATTTATCATATTTACTCATGTACAAGTCAAACCTGTGTATAAGTCAACCTGGCATTTTCAAGTCAAAAATCAGATTTTTCATCATTTCTTATAAAAGAAGTAAAATTCAGACAAAGCAAAATTTCCCAACAAGTTTATCTCTTATTTCTGAGAATGTATTGAAAACACAGAGAACTAAAAAAACTGCAGAGCAAAATGTTACCATGTGCTATGAAGTTTATTAGTACTTGTTCACATCACCACAATTTAAGAATACACCAACACTTTGATCTACTAAAGAGGTATCTTACAATATTTGTAAATCACATTGAATTTGAAATCTTCTTGCACTTAACTAACCTTTATCTCAATGTTGAGTATGAAAGGAGATTTAGTAGAACAAAGGAACACTGAAGAACTTCAAAGAATAGCGTGTGACAAACAAGACCTCACAAGACAACAGCATTTGCCAGGTCACTAAGCTGACAAACCTCGAACACACTAGAACTGGTTTTGTAAACTGGATTTTCCTAACGGACTTCAAACAATTGTTCTGCTAATTTCTTGGATTGCTTGGGTCAGGTCTTTGAGTATGACTTGTGTACAAGTTGAGGGTGAATTTTTGGGGTGATTTTCTTTGGTCATAAAGGTCAACTTATACATGAGTAAATACAGTATGCATTCAATTGCATTGTAAGAACTTTGATGAACCAGAAACAAAATTACTATTTCTTCTATTTTTTAATTACCCTCACTGCAAAATAGCCATACCTGACATATTTAAATATGCTGGTCACAACTTACTTTCTTGCATTTTTGGTTACGACAAACAGGAATCGAACAGTAACTTGCATGCTGAACATCTTGAGGGAAAAAGATGATGTCACTCTGCAAATAAAATATGAATCCATGGAATTTTAGCACACAGACACTCACAAACAAAATCAAAGTAACACTAAGTTGATCATTCATTGACATCTGCGTTTCTAGTGGAATCACTTTATACTTAACCAATAAGGATGAACAGAGGGATGGCCATTTCACATTGTATAAAAACTCATTAGTTTCTGCAATTTCCTTTGACTATTACAACCTCTTCATGTCTCTAATAAAGAGTTCAATTAAGTTTGAAACTGAATTAAATTGGATTAGTCTGTGGTAGAGTTACATTCATGCTGTAAAATGCAACAAATAGCAACTTAAACCAGTTTCTTTAAGGCAAAAATATTATCATTGACTGGCTATTAGCTTAGGCTGAAACAATTGACTTCAGTAGGTACTAATACACATTAATGGGCAAACTACCTTTCCAGTTGGGGTCATATGAGTTCCTTCCTCTCCAGGGCAGTGACATTGTTCTGCATTATCAACTTTGGATGGCAAGAACATCTGGAGGCCTGACTGCTTAGTAGTGGGAAAATCTTCCTCCATTTTTTCCACACTTTCATCATCTTTCTCTTCATCTGGAGATCTTTTCTTTTCATTTCTGCCTGGTGTGTCAATCTGTTGTTCGCCAGGGAAATACCACTGTGGATACTTCTTTTTATCACCTTCATCTCCATCAGCATTTCCCTTTCCCCCAAAGCCGCCACCACCACTACTGCTCCCCCCAGATGAACTACCACTGCCACTTCCAGAGTTGCTGCTGCATCCACCACTGCTACCACTACTGCTTCCTTCACTATCAACACCAGAATCTTTTGGTTCCCCCAAGTTGGAGTTGGGTTTCCTCCTCTTGGATGGTGCTGGTTTTATGTGGTTGATAGATTCGATGATCTCTTCAAAGGAAAGACATGACTGTTTTGGAGCACACCTCCTGATGCTTCTTGGTTTTCTTTCTTTGGCTGTTTTAGATGTTTTCTTTGCCTGCTTGTGCTGCACTGCAGGGGGGTCAGGCACAGTGATGGACCAAACATTTCGCTTCTTTCTTTTAGCAGCATGCCTACAAGTTAAAACAAAATATTTACAAAGGATTAAAACTGTACCCACAAGAAATGTCAGCACAAATTCCAAAACCATTCTCATTACTTAAAGGATTTAATTTGGGGGTATAAAATGAGTAAAAATCAAGTACTGTACAACATTTCACTATCTGTTTCACACCAATTTACACTCTTGCTGATGAATCCCTAGGGAAAACCAAGATACAAACCTTCTTGGAATGCTTTTGTGCTTTGATTCAGTTTTAGTAAGCTGCCCTGCTTCTTCAACTTTTACTTCAGCTGTTTCATCATTTGTTGTTTCTTCTTTTGTAGATGTGTCATCTTGAACCTCTATAACTTCAGATGAAGCTGAAGGAGGTTCTAATGAGAACAAATCATCTGGACTGATGGAACTCTCTTGTACAGAATATGGGATCGTCAAAATGCTGAAATCAAATTCCTCTTTGGCCTTTACATCTGTGAAATAAAAATATTTACATTGTTTTAAAAAAAACCTTGCACAAGGACTTTGATAAATTACAGTGACCTTCCATTGAACAATGGATAAAAAGTTAGGAAAAATGAAAAATATTCATTCTTACATAACTGCCCTCTTTTTCCCCTGCAATAACTTATCTAATATAACTAATCTCTCTGCACTTGCATCATTAGAACCAAAGATAACCAAAGGCGAAGGCACAAAATAGACCAAATAGATTAAAACTTTAACCATGTTTTATCTGATAAACAAATTCTTAAAAAATTATAAAACCCTCAGAAACTTCACCAGGGATCAAAATGTAAAACAACAAATTATTGATGCACACGATGGGGACAAAGACAGCCCTTTGAACGGCAATTCATGCAAATAATTGATGCGCGGACACCGAAACCAGACGTTATTATCACAAACTTCCTGTTTCGAGTCATATGACTGGAAGAAAGCGAAAGCAGTCATTCATAATCCATAATCTTGCGCCGTGAAGGGCCTAAACCACATTATGTATACAGCTAACTCTGTATATATTTACTACGATCTCTCTTCATTTCCTTTATAGGTTTTCACTCAGATGTAACAGATGATTAACGGTTTCCACAGAACATCCACCCTTGTACATGTACAATTCGGGACCAAATGGTAAAGTCACATGACCGAGAAAGAAATTCTTGACACGCAACCACGAAAAACGCAAACAATTCCACAGAAAACGTGGTCTTTCGCAACATTCACCAATTAAACTAAAGGAAAAGACGTTCTCAAACTCTGATAGATGTTTTGTAGCGATTTTAACAAAAAGCAGAGGATTTCAAGCTACGTCACACCCACGAATTTCTTTAGTAAACAAGTAGTTCTTTAAACATCATGTCGAAAAACACCTTTACTGTGTTATCTCACTTCCCGATTAACTTACTCACCTGTCTTAAAATCGTCTACTTCGAACCCTTTCGTCGTTTTCTTTTCGCATCTGTTTTCGGTGTCGGGTGAAAAGAAAGTAATTTCCTCTTTCTGCTGCCAGCGAAGTGAAAAGGAATGGCTATTGTCGTCATTCTCGACGGCTTCTTTGGAATTCTTTTTCTCAGGTTCGATTGCAACGCGCTGTTTTACTTTCCTTTGCCTTGGATCTTCGTCTAGGCCAGCGCAAACGCCGGGCCAGGTTTCCCAATGTGGACTGTCTGGATTTGCACATCTTTTGAGAATCGTCACTGAGGAGGTGGTCTTAAAATTCAACGCTATCGAACGATAGTATTCCTTCCCGATATCCTGCACTTGATGGACGCTTTCTTCTTCGGCAGCTAAGCTTACTGAGCTGCATCGTGCGTATACTGACTTTTTTTCCAATTTGAGCGGCATTCCTTCAAATGTACCTATATCTGAAGCTGGCGGAGCGTTGGTTGATAACGTCATTGCCTCAGACCTGTTGGGCGCCATGATGTTTCGTTAGAGGTTTCGACTGTGTAAATCGTCGCGAGTGAAGGCTTCCCGAGTACCTTCTATTGCATAAACGTTCTTATTATAGCGTTTCAACGCTAATTTCTGATTTTTGTGAGAGAAAAAGTGGACAGAAAAACTTTAAATCCACGTCGAAGAGTAAATGTTCTTCTTTCGCCTTGCCGTTTTGCTAAACGTGTTATGGGTGCGTTTGATATTTGAATATGACCCACAATGCACTCCGTTATATACGTCATATTTCTATTTCAGGATGGCGAAAGGACAGCCTCGACTCTAACAAAACAGCGCCATGCACAAAGAAAAAAAGTTAAATTTAGATTTGAAATGATGCCAGCGATCACGAGTCTTTGCAGCTAGTACTTAGAGAATAAAGTCTCCTTCGATCTTATTGTGAAAAAAAAATTGGGTAAAATAAGGATTTTTTTGTGTGAGAAGACCTTTAATTACAACTTGTAAACCCAGTCCTCTTTCCACAGTAACTGACAGCTGGCTTTTAAGGTTTTTTGACCGCGCGAGATATGCAAAACCAACATGGCAGCTTGATTCGATCGCACGGCTGTCATCGGAAAAGGTGTGTTCCAAACAGTTTAACACAATGCAGTTTTTATGTGATGAAATCTACGGTCTCTAGCAACTATACCCGTAATATTCATAGGCCTTCTACGCCTGAAAAAGAGGTCAACCGAAAAGAAAACACTGTGGACAAGATTACTAAAGGGAGACAGATTCGAAAGTCTACGCATGCTCAGATACCGATCTTAGCAAAGTTCTATTCCATTACGTAATGTTTTGCGACAAAGAAAATAGCGATCTTTCGAGTAAGATTTATCGCGTTTCGTTCAGTAGAATTTCCTAAGATTTGCCGAAACGTTAAACACATTTGTGCCCTTCCTAGTGCCCGTTGAAAAAAAAAACGTAAGACCAAATTTTAGATAGAGGAAGAAAATACAAAATTGCAAATAAAGAGGAAACTGCCTTGGTAACACCTACCAAGGCTTTTAAATGATCGGCGGGAAAATTTTCTCAAAATGAGAAGCAAATTGAAGAAAATAAAAGGCAAAGCCAAATTATCGCTGGCGAGCGTATCCCTTTATAAAGCCTTAGCTTAATAACGAAAATCATTTTTTATTAATAATATTTACTACAGCAATTCCAACGATAGTTTGAACCTTGCTCATTGCCTTTTAATGGCTTTTAGTGACCTCGAAAAGCGAAAACATAAAAATTTATTTATAGAAAAACGTAACGCTGGCGCGCGCTAACATCAAGCAAAAACCTTCTGGAGCCTCCTCAAAACTACCCCGGACACATAGAAACGTTTGACAGAAGAAAGGTCTGTTTTTTTTCTTTTCCAAAGCTCAAAACTGGAAATTGTTTGTATTCCAAATGCCACAGTTTTCTCCATACAAATGATTCTACTAAGGGCTAGACAGTCTCTCCTTTTAGGTGAAGTCAGTAAAAAAAAAACAAACAAACAAACTAAACAACTCTGTGAAAGATAAATTGATGTTAGGAAGCCGTGGGCTGCTCTAGGAGTGAGAGGTTCGAAACTTTTCGAGCGCCTCACTTTAAATGCTCCTCGCTACACACACTAAGTTTTTCTGACCCGCGCGACTAACTTCGCCGGAAAGGAGCGATTGCTCGTAGTCTATCTTCGACTGTTTCACAATAAAAATACACCGCCAATTCAGATCAATGTACGCGAGTAATAAACTTGGGCTAGCTGAGATTTCTGTACAGTAGGTTTAGCGACTTCAATTTTCTAATAACCAAGCCAATCAATAAACCACAGAGTTAAGCAGTCCACAGAAATGAGATTCAACAAACATTGACATTCCATGAAACATCAATTTACTTAGGAAGAAATAGTCGCAGACAAAAAACTGGAAGATGAGGTGGCTTATGGCTGGTGTACAATTTACAGAATAATAATAATAATAATAATTTCATTTTAATCTCTCACTTTCACAGTAAAAGAGATCCGACACAATTTTACTCTTTATTTAAAATAAAAAAGAAATTAAAAAATGAAGCTAACTAAGATTGCTTCAAAATTGTTTTCTTCTTTTTTTTCCTGGATGCCTCAATCAACTCCCTGCAAAGAAAATTTAGAGAACTATATTATCTGTATCGACTTATTACCAAAATGCAACACTAGTTCAACTTATTCCTGCTGACAATTTAACTCATTTCGCAGGAATTCTTATGCATAAACTGAAAGTGTGATGTTTAAAAAGAACTTAACCTAGAAGAACAAAACAAAACAGCAGCACAGTAGATACATCATGTCACAGCTTCTGGAGTGATTATACAAAAAAATCAAACTATTAACTGTTTAACTCCCATGATCCAATTGTTAATTCTCCCCTCTAGCTGCTGCACATTTCCTTGTAAATTACTTACAAGAATTGGATGTTAGATCAAGGACATTAAGATAAATTCTACCTGATAAGTTTGAGTATTCTCATAATCTGTTTGCTGGATAAATGTGTGGATATTATAGAGAGAAATGACGTGTTAATTACTTCAGGTTAATAGAATTAAATAAATTAATTAAGAAAAATGAGGAAACAAAGGTATCAGTTATCTTACCTCTTTCGTTTAGCCATATGCATGTCATATTTTGAAACTGTTTTAATTGTTGTTCGTGATGGAGGGGCCTTGGACAATTTCTTTCGAGATTTCCTTCAACACAAAAAGAAGCACATTGTTCACATGGGACTTGGATTCAGGGGGCATCATCTGGAGCAGGGCCAATGTCCCCTGAATAGAGGTAGGGTTGGGGTTTGTTTTTAATAATTAACCACTAATAATTTGAAGGAACTGATTGATACAAAGTTGACTGGGGCCAAAATGTCAAACCGTTACTGCCCCTAAACTACTTATGGTTTGGAGCTTTGACTCCAGATGCAATCACCTAGACTGATAACCTTTGGCAACCAATTTAAATTCATCATCATATGGTATAAGATATAAAAAAGGTGATATTGTGAAAGCGGTCTCAATTGTGTTTAGTGTACACTTAATCATTGTGGTCAGTCATGTTGTGAGTGGTTAGATATCCCCTGAATGGAGGTTCAGACTGGGCTTTGAGACTCAGAAAAAGTGTCCCTTTCCCCTTAATAGAGGTGTCCCACAGGAGAGGTTCCACTGCATGTTGCTTGCAACATTGCTGATCCTGCAATTTTGCAGAACTCTTGCCACATATGAACCCTGTATATGGCCTAGTGCACCATTGGGTTTTCTGTATCACAGTAGTCATGCACACAGCAGACAGAAATAATCTGAAGGTCTCAAGTCCTCATGGGGACCCAAATTGTTCCTCAGTCCCCTACCTATGAAATGTGAATACTGTATTATCTTCCTTAAGTTCTAAATCTCACCTGGCTGGCTTTTTCAACTTCAGCATCCAGTCAGGGATTTCACATCCTGAACTCTTCATTACATTTGCAATACTATATGACAAAAACCAAATCATATTTAGCAGTTAATGATACTAGGCAAGAAGTCCAGAAGGGAATTTATTCTAATGCAGTGACATGTTTCCAATGTACATCATTCTCAGATGAGACTGAAGAGTCCACAATAAAAATTCCAAAACTTTTGAGGATTAAAACTCTTTACACCCGAACATCAATATGCAAATTCTCCATGCTGTTCTGTGCACACTTCCCATAGCTGGAAGGGAGAATTTGTTTAACAGTCAAGAGCCCTTTTAGATGGTGGTCATTTCCTTTATTCTTGCAACCTTAATGTTCAACTCTGGGGTGAAATTGTATGGAGAAATGAAATGTTTGTCACTCCTATGGTTAGAGAGTCAAAAGTTTCTACAATTATAAACTGAGGTGAATTTAAAGAAGCCAATAATTTTTGTAAAGTTGATGAAAAACTATATCCTTATCGCACACCTGCGTAAATTTGTGGCATCATCTTCTGTAAAAAATGTGATAGCCTTTCCTGGTCTACCAGCACGACCTGTTCTACCTGAGGACACAAGAACAGATTTCTAGTGAATTTGATCGTCAGATATCGAGACATCATCAGCAGTTCTCCCTTCTAAATGCCCTCTACCTGACCAGTTGATTAGTTTGAATGTTCATATCAGCTTTTTTCTGGAAAATGTACTGATTTTTTATCTTAATGTTACATGTTTACCACTTCTTACTTCTTCTAGTTTAGAGGTCAATAACTTTCTTTCCTTAACCCTTTAACTCCCAAGATCTGATTGTTTATTCTCTCCTCCTGCTGCTACACAATTCCTTGTAAATTAGTTGCAAGAATTTGGTGTAAGATCAAGATAAAAACTTCTTCTTGATTTAGTTGATCAAGTTTTAGTTTTCTCATCAACCGTTTACTAGAAAACATATAGATATTGTAGAGAGAAGTTACACGTTAGTCACTTCTGGAAGTTAAAGGGTTAATAGCAGACTGAATAAGAGGCAAGTTAACAATGATTCACTAACATTTACTTGGCTGGTCTGCCTATCAAATTAATCTCTTATAAATAAATTTCCTGACAAGAGTTGCGAAACAAAGAAGGGAATCGGAGCCAACACAAAATAATATGGTGTCTTTGACAGACCTAAATACTGATCTTCATGAAGGGTTTTTAAAAATATTTCATACCTATTCTATGAATATAAGCCACTGATGATGTGGGAAAATCATAATTTATCACAAGATTCACTCCTTTGAAGTCAATTCCGCGGCCCATGAGTTCAGTTGCTATAAGAACCCAGATCTGTCAAAACAACAACAACAACAACAGAATGATGCAACTGAGTTGAAATTATTTGGTGCTAACTCATTTAAAAGTAACCCTTTACACCCTAACATCAGTATGCATAACCTCCATACTGTTCTCCATAAACATCCTGTGGTGCTGTCAAGGAGAATTTGTTTAATGATCAAGAGCTTATCAAGTAAGTGATCATTCCCTTTATTCTCATGACCTAAACGTGTGATTCAAGGCATGATATTGTAAGGAGAAGTAAGACACAGGTCACTCTTTGCTGTTTGCTGAGGTAAAAAAGGACACCAAAGAATAAGGTGTAATCCAATAGAGTACAAAGACTGTTCAAGATGGAGAAGTTTAACACAGATAATGAAAGAACTAAAGAAATTCAGGCTAAATTTTTTTCTAATGTTCAAATTGAGAACTGAACCATTAATAAACCAAATTTATGTCACCTCAGAGACCCTTTATTTTCTCTTTGATTGTCACACAAAGTGTAATCTTGCATAGAGCACATCCCATGCTTTATTATGTAAATTAAAGTAAAACAGCTGTTGACATAGTTAACATACATACCTTTCCAGTTCGGAAGCATTTCACCACATTGTCTCTCTAAAAAAGAAAATACAGCATAGCATATTTAATCCTTTACACCACAACATCAGTATGTATATTTTCCACACTCTTCTCTATAGATCTCCTTTGATGCTGATGATGAGAATTTGTTAATCATCAGGGCCAAGTTGTTTAAAGGCCACTTAGCACTAACCCAAGGTTAAATTTTAATCCAAGCTTGTTTATTTCCTTGTTCAAAACCCTTTTTGGGATAATTTTCTCTACTTTTTTTAGAGCATCCAATTATCAAATTGTAGACAAAAAATGTTTATACTGAATTTTCTTTTACAGCTTTTAGATCTGAAATCTGATTTCACACTAACCCTAGGATATCTTTACCCAGCTTACAAACAAACCAGCTCTGAGCTTCTTAACATTGCAATCATTTCCTTTATCGTCATAATCCTAATGAATTATTAAGCAGTATTACTATTTAGAGAAATTCAATGATGGTCACTCTCAGGGTCTTAAGGGTTAAGAACAAGGTTCTCCTCAAGTCACAAATGCAAGGCTAGCAGCTCAGAGAATGAAACACCAGACTAGATTCTCACCTGTGCTTGTGTTCTGTCTGAGTGGATCACATCCACATTGATTCCATCATAAATAAGTTCATGAAACAGTTCCTTAGCTCTATCTTTTGACTGGACAAATATTAACATTGGAGGTTGGAAGCCCTGTTTGGAAGAAAATAGGCTAAATTTAGCCATTGAAAACCCTATATATGTGTTAAATGGTTTAAGGAAACTTTGGTTTAAAAATAATATTAAGTAAAGAAATTATCCACAAAAGTGCACCAGTTGAAAATTTTGGCAATTGAAGAGAAGAAGCCTGAAGAAATTCAAGCTTTGACTAGATTTGAACCTGCTTCTTCCAGATGATAGATGGGCACTACTGCCAACTGAACTACAAAGCCACATGTTAGGGGAGAGGAAAATTTTTTGTGAGGGTTTTTCTTCCCATAAAAGAATTTGATAACACCTTGTAATGAATACAATTATTATTATTATTACAATCATTATCGTCATCATCATTATTTCTATCATTATACTCAATTTCCATGCTAAATTCTGCTATGGTTGTCATGGCATCACAAACTGTCATTCAATGCGTTCTTTCCAAGAACTGTAGTAAGTTGGAAAAAAAAACCACCACACTACAGCAAAGACTTTTATCATATCACAACAGATGATCATTCTCTTTACCTTTTGGACAATATCTCTTACAGCAAGAAGTTTGCCAGCCTCCTGTCCAACAAACAGTAACTCCTGCTCTACGGTCTGGGTTGCAGAGTTTCTGAAATAAATTAACATTTGTAAAGAGCTTAAATATTGTGTCCCCAAACATCTGGGAAAGCTCCTGATTTTTCTAAGATTTTATTACGGTTCCTGTCATCTCTAGCCATGGTAAACAATTTTTTTTTTTTTTAAGATACAACATTTTGTTGTATATAGTATATACAACATAGTACACAGTTTCATTTTATATATAAAATATAGCTACGCAAGAAACTGTGTGGTAGTTAGAAGGACATCTTTGGGATTTTAGTGAAAAAACAAATTTCTGGAGAGGAATTAAGAGAATCTTGGATCACTGATGATTCAAGAGGAGTTCTGAGATTGTTTAAAGGAGAAAGAGAGAAATACAATACCTGATGCCAATTGTAACTTGAACAACATTGTCAAGGTGAATCTGTGCCCATTCATCAATACCATTGGACATGGTTGCACTGAACAATGCTCTTTTCACTTCTGGTTTGTCACAAGCTTGATAAATGGTGGCTATCTGTATTTGGAAAAAACATTCATTGGTAAGTTGCACGAGACTTGGCTCTAGTACAGACTTTTTACCAAAATGAGAGAGACAATTTTCTTGAGTGAACAAAACAGCTAAATACAGATATCTTACTTGTTCCCTAAATCCATCCTTGCCTTCTTCAAAAAGTTTATCAGCCTCATCAAGAATTAACCACTCCACACTGCAACAAAAGCAATCAAAATCACAATTTAGTGAAATAAGACTTAAGCATTTTTTGAATCACCATTTTATGACTGAAGGTGGAACAGTGGTGAATTTAAAAAGTGGGCCCTGTTGTATACTGTATTGTATAACAGATAAACTTAAAGAGATATACTTATGAAGCTCAATTCCTGGTGGATCCTGAGACAACAGATGTACCAATCTGTTTGGTGTGGTCACAAGAATATCTAAAATAACAGAAAATTTTTCAATTAATTTTCTCTTCCAGCTACTTAAATTAGTTTGGAGAATTTAATATTGCAGTGAAACACCCTAGAGCTGATATGTTTTTCATCACTTGTCTGCTAAATTATATATTGAGATTATCAGGAAAAATTGCATTTTGATCACTTGTGATAGTCAATGAATCAACAACAACCCAAGTCCATTTACAAGAGGTTCCTTTTGAAATAAAAAATGTTATATTTAGCTAAAAATTTTAAGAGCATATGCGAGACAGAATAGCTTCAAATCTTACCAAACCTCTGAGAAGACTTTGATCCAAAGCTGTTTGAGGAAGCTTTAGCTTTCGTTAGGAGATGGATTCTAAACTTACGGCCATTGGACAGGTGGCAAAACTCATGGTAAATCTTCAAATAATTGAGAATAAATATAATTTCTATCCATTAGTCATTTCATAAAATTCTCTTAACCCTTTAACTCCCATGAGTGACCAAGACAGAATTTCTCCTTACAGTATCAATACAATATCAACCAGATAAGTAATGAGAACAAAGGAAAATATCAATTTGGGGATAATTAGTCCAGAACTAAATTCTCTGAACTAACATTATAAGAATTGTATGGTTGACAGTAAGGATAAATACAAATTTGATCTGGGAATTAAAGGGTTAACATGCCTCTATGACATCCAGTTTCTTCTCTGCACCATCTATTTCTTCAAAAGACCAGATTTCCAGGCTATCAATTGGTGGCTTCAGTAATAAATTTTGAATACAAATTGTTATTTAAAGACCATGTTGTAGATTAAAATGGCATTTCCTTTGAGACAATTTCAAATTAACTTGATTGATTTGTATTTTTCTTTGCTCAATGCAATAATTTTTGCTCAAAGGAATATACTATTCTCTTTTCAAACTAAACTTCTTTAAAAGCATTTTGACCAAAATTTATTCAATCCACAAGAACTTAAGGATCCAAAACATTAATGCTACATTGATTTAAAACAGATGTCTCTTCCAGGGATACTTTCCATCAATAACATTGAAATCTATTTAACTATCATTATCATCACCATCATCATTATTATTACTGACTTGTCATCATTGTATTTGACAAATATTAATCACAATTCACCTGTTGTGCTAATTCTCTGGTTGGAGACACCACTACAGCTCTGAATCCTTTTCTGCGAGAAGACTAAAACCAAAAGAAAAGTACTGTGAAAAATGCAATTATTTCAAGGCCTTCTTGAAGGCCTAAGCAAAATAGTCTTATTCATAACACCACAAAAAGAAAGATTTTATACAATGTACTAATTTATGTACTAATTGTGTTCTTTTTCCTGAATCATTTCTTTTGATCACTTGTGGTGGATCACTATGATCATGTTGACTCATTGTATTTTGTAAATGTACTGCAAATGATTTAATTACCTTCAAATGATAAAGAATTGGTAAAATAAAAGCTGCTGTTTTTCCTGACCCAGTAGGAGCACAGCATAATACCTCTCTTTTCTATAAAGAAAGTAACAGCAGAAATTCTAAACTACAAATAACTTAATCACTAAATGTATATGCAACAACTTTGTTATTTAGCTAAAGTATATCCTTGAAATAGACTGAGCAGGTCAACTAAAAATTAAACAGTCATAAACTTCATTAAAACATACTACAGTTCCCCTCTACTGACTGTTGGACAGCTATTGGCCAACATATGACCAGCAGGCTACCGAAAGGTTACCAGTCGGTTAGCAATGTGCAACATGCAAAGAGAGAGAGGGCTGTTACTATGTTACTTGATAGAATACATCTTGAAGCCAACATTTCCACTGAAGTTTAGACAATATATAAGGTAGTATGATAATGGATACTGACAACTTACTGGCAGAACACCAACAGGTTACTGACTGTCAGCCACCTGTCCACTTACAGGGCCCATGTTGGCCAGGATTTGGGTGAACAGTCCCCCAAATATTGCCTGACTGTTGGTCATCTGTTGGCCAAAAGTTGGCTGACAGGTTTTTGCACCAAAACATATAATGACAGTACAGTACCAAGTAATGGTTCAATCAAGATTCACTTACATGGATCATAAGAGGTACAGCCTGCATCTGGATGGGAGTTGGTTTGTGATAACCTCTTTTGGTTACATTCTCAATCATGTAAGAGGCCAGTTTATACCTGCATAAATATCATGTTGTTAATACATAAAATAAACGCAAGTCAGATAATTTCCTTGTGTAGTCTGATTGTCTGGCTGAGGTTAGCTCTAAGAAGGCTTCTTGTCAGTTGTGATGACTGAGTGACTGATGTTTTGAAAACCTTGGTGGAAGTCATCATCAGGGTTGCCTCAACACTGCTCATGATTTCTTCTATGGTTGTCAAATTGTTAGTCATTATTACCAACAACAGCCCTCCTCATAATGAACCTCACTTGGACAATCAGACTTCACCATTGAATGTCTCTCCTGGGTTCAAACCAATCAAACTGAAAGTCAGATGAATTGTAGGATGCACAAACTTTACTATCAAGGAAGAAGGCAACAGAATCAAATCTGTGTCAGCATTAGTGCTTCAATTCCACTCTAATTTTCCTACCAACCTTTCTTGTAGTTCTGAGAAATTTTCTGCCAGATCTGGAATATCAGAGCCCTTCACGTGAATGCGATTTGCCCGCCTCAAAATATTTACCTATAGATATCATTATAGAAGAATTAAGTGAGCATTTAGTTTCACCTTCAAGTGAATTGGCTTTAAAAAAACATACACAAAAAGTGTTAACCCTTAAATGCCCATCAATGACCAAGATGGAATTTCTCCTTACAATATCAAAACAATATCAAGAAGGCAAGTAATAGGAATAAAAATGTCAATTTGGGGATTAAAAGTTGATCCAATTCAAAATTCTCCAAACTCACATCATAACAATTGCATGGCAAGCAGTAAGGAGAATTACTGATAGATCTTGGGAGTAAAAAGGATTAAACTACTGAGAACAAATAAATCATGCATGCTATTATATAGCAAAAATGTACAAAATGTGTTTCACTTAAATTCATCAATGGTTTAAAATTTCATTTCCTTTGTTTTTTTTATAAAACATAGAAAAATTAAAATTTCAGCTGTACATTAATATTTAAAATGATTTTAATGTAATTTATAACATGGGAAAACTTGCCTTTTCTTGATGACGTTCGGCCAATCTTTCACTGGATTTCTTTTCATCAACATCACCACTGACATTTTCATTTGTTTGGGAAGCAAAAATTTTAACCTTTGAATCTGACAATGGTTGACTTCCTCTATGATTTTCATCTGTTGGCAAAAATTATGCTTCGTGGTTTAGAATTCTCTTTGTATTGTGTAAGACTGTCAGCTTCCCCAAAAGGAGTAATTTATAATGACAATGATTTACCAAGAACACCTGGTGTTGCACAGTGTTAGAAAGAGAGCTGAAAGCTTGGAACCACACGTGGGGCACCACCACCACAGTCTAGCCTAGACTATAACCCTTTAACTCTCAAGATCTGAGTGCTAATTCTCCCCTCTTGCTGCTCACATTTCCTTGTAAATTAGTTATGAGAATTTGGTGTTAGGTCAAGATAACAACTTTCACTTAACAAGTTTGATGATTCTCATTACCTGTTTGCCTGATAATGTATGGAAATCATGGGGAGAAGTTATATGTTAATCACTTCTGGGGGTAAAAGGGTTAATTCAGACATAATCAAGTTAGTGAAAGAAGTGTCAAATAAACGACATAATTTCACCTGGAGTTGGCTCTCTTCTTCTTTTCTTTTTCTTCTCTTTTATTTCTGAAGTTTCTTCCAGCTTCCTACATTTTGATTTGACGTCATCATCACTCCTCTCAAGTTCATGGTCTTCACTTAGTTGATGGTGTGCATCTTCTGTTCCTCGCAAAGTTCCAAAAAAGTCAAGAGCCTGTGCTGCATTTTCATTGTCAAGTGAACCTTCACCGAGAGCCTGATGACACATGTTTAAACAGATTATAATTCTCAGAAGTTGAAAATAAAGACATTAACCTTTTGAACCCTTCTGGTGACTAGCATCTAATTTCCCCTTACAGTACCACTCCTGAATCATACATTATTGTTATGAGAATAATGAAAATGATCACCAATTAAAGGAGCTCTTGATTGTTAAACAAATTCTCCTTTCAATACCTTATGAAATGTATAAAGAACAGTTTGGAGAATATACATACTAATGTCTCAGTGTAAAAGTGTTAAATTATGCCTGGGCTCATCATCCTCTTGAGAGATATTTAAAAAATATGCCATTCCCATTCTGTGAATGTTATCTATATGCACTGTGTGCAGCCACCCCCTCAAAAAAGATCTGGAAGGGGGGCTGTATACAAGCTATCCCTCGGCAACAGGTCTTAGATTGGATTATCAATAGAATACATTTGGGACAAGCGCTAGCTACAGCAGTATTTAATTAAGATTAAAATGTTACAGTAAATCAGATTTATGCTTAAAGGGAGCTTCTTTGTGAGGGGAATTATCACGGGAGGGTTTGTAAGCACGGGAACGTAAACGTCGAAGTTCACCGATATTCTTAAATTAACGGCGGAGTGAAGATAGTTGATCTAAAAGTTGTTTATGGAACCCTGACAATATTTGTGCATATTCTTCGCACCCGTGGTATATAGAGGATGTTAAGTATATGATGAAGGGTAAAACATTTACAGGCATCGAAAGAAAAGCTTCTGTCGATTTTAAGACGATATTCGTGTTTTATTTGGATGGAATAAGTTTTATGCAACAATTACACAAGATAACCAAGGTACGTCTAAAGAACCACGTGAGGCTTCGTCGACTCAGTGTGCATCATCTAATGAACATTTAAAAGTAGTTAATTGATAACTTAAAAAAAAATATGCTATGAAAACTCACCTTAACCCTTTCTGATACATTTTGATGTTTTCTTTTGTTAAATTTCGCTCCCGCGCTCAATCTTCTGAAAAGGTCATACGTATCCACCATATTGGAAAAGAAGTGACAAAGAAAGCGGTATTTTCTCGTCCATTATCTTCATTATGTACGGAACATGAATAAGCCCTCTCATCGGGCCTATGGGCTCGCGGTCACCAACTAGTGATTGTCATCGTTAATCTGATACACTATTCAAGAACGTTTATTAGTGAATCTACAGGATCTAGGGTATCCACGGAAAACAAAGGTTCGCACCACGGATATTTCTCTTTTTTTCAATAATTACCAATCCAAGTGCGCTCCCCTTCAATATTAGACTACGTACGAACAGTACATCTTTTTCGAAGGAGTCCGTCACGCGAGTCAAAAAAAAAAAAAAAAACCCAAAAGAAGAAAAACTACTTTTCGTGTGCTACAATCTTAGAGCTTCAAGAGGTGCGCTAACATCAATATTTTTCGCCGATCTTTTTTGACTTGCGCGACGGACTTCGCCGAAAAGGAGCGACTGCTCCAAGGTACCAAGCGATCCTGGACACCAAGTGAGAGATCATTGATCTAACACTTGGTTCACGTTCCGGGTTCAGAGTTGTGACACTCGATATGCGTTTAGGGGGCGACGGCCGGTCAAAGTTTTCAAAACACAAAATGATCCGTTTTGATCAGTACATTCCAAACAACCTCAGCTCGGGAAATAGTAAAAAAACATCTTTATTCCGCGATATAAAAAGTTGTGTTACATAAATTAAATTGTAAAACGTGACAATAATTACTTATTTACTTATTTACTAGCCCGTTACATTTCATCTCTCTTTCCCTTCTTTCTCCAAAATGAACACAACCCAAATTTACCAACACCAGCGCCAATTTCCTGCCGGTATATTAACCTAACGTGTGCACCTCGACATTCTCAGTAACAAGCCCAAGGGACCGGCCCGGGTATTTGTCGAACAGTGGAGGGGAACCACTTACGGTCAAAGTCCCTTTGAAAAAATTGGTGACTTAGTGTAAGTAGGTACGTCAAGAGTTTGCCTATCTTAAAAAAAATTTAGTCTATACTCTTTACAAATTACAAAATGCCTTTCTAAAACGAAATCGTAAAACTTTGGCTTAAAAAACTACTAACTGTGAGGGTACTACTGACAAGCCTCTTTCCAAGGTCTTTTCTGGTCGACCGGCTGTGACACTAATACATCTAATTCTTGGCAATAGAGCGCCGGCACTCGTATGGCAAAATAGATCTATCTGCACCCACATACTTAGAACGTACTTACTTTTTTTTTTGGGGGGGGGGGCTAATTATTGATCTAGAGCAAAATATGCACATTCCAACTACACAAATGACAACTAAATTATGCTCGTTAAGTCTGACTGTTTTGCCTATTAAATTTAATCAAATCTGACTTACTTTCCTATAACGGAAAGTAACACACTCTACTCCCCTCCTCCTCCCAGGGGTTTCAATACCTGTTCCCATAAGCGGACGCTGATGGTGTAATAAGCGGCTGTGCCGTGGGGCGAAACTCAAGCACGAGAACCTGCTCGCAGGTTTAACGCCATTCACTCTAACATCAGCACACATATTCTCCATAATGTTCTCTAACCATTTTCTAAGGTGCTGACAAGGAGAATTTGCCTAACAAGCAAGAGCTTCTTTAGTTGGTGATGAGTTCCTTCATTCTCCTGACCTCAATGTTTCATTCAGGGGTGACATAGTAAGGAGAAATTAGATGCCAGTCACTCTTAGGGGTTAAAGGGTTAAAAGACGGCGATAAGAGGTCTTATGGGTGGTTAACCGCTGGTAACCAGTATTTCCGGCTTAAAATGAAACCCCTGCCCCCCCCCCCCCCCACGAATCAAAAACCGGTATATCTTTTTTCCGTTCGAATCCTAGAAATAAATTGGATTTCAAAAAGGAAGTAAAAATAACTCTGTAGATTTCCCCTAAAAGCCTATAGAGTTTGAAAAATTATGTTATTTAAATCATAGTCATTGCATTATACGGTTGTAATTCGTATGAATAATAAACAAACAGATTCCACGTTCCCGTGGGCCTGTTCAGTAAATAGGTGACAGACAACAACAAAATGTGGCACGAACAAAGAAGCGGCAAACGAGGCGCAGCCGAGTGTGTCACTGATGTTCTTACCAAAATTTTCACGCCTTATGTGATCTATTACTGTACAGACCCAAGCAAACTTAGAATCAATGTTTGATTTGATAGAAAAAAAAAAGTACAATGTCGTTTACGATGACATCATCTATGCGTCTATCCTCAAACAGATCACAAGTAAGAACCAATCAACAGGCGTGTATGATATAAATGAATCTTCACATCCCCACCCCTACCCCACTCCTTATTTTTGACCGACGACCGTTCCCTAGGTACAAATTTCTTTCTCTTCCCCAGCCTTCAAAGATGGCACCCATAATTTTCGTTCAGTAAAACACTGAGCACTCGCTCGCCAAAATTACGCCTGGAATTTATGTTTGTTAAGGTAACAAATTCACACTTGTGGAAAACCAGCTGTAATGGTAACATTTCTAGCTGGAATTATCATCATTCTCGTAGCTGCAAGTCAGGTTTTTCTTTGATTTGCTACGAGTATTTTTCGTAATATTTTTATTGAAGGGTTTTATAGGATTTGATTTAAATATATGATTCAAACAATGCACATCACCTAGAGTGCAATTGCGCACCGTCATTTTATCTCATCCTTTCTGTTGCTGAGCGCTATGAGATAAAGTCAAGAAAAATGTGTCTGAGAAACGGACAAAATGAACAAAGCGAGTGAGAAGTCTTGCTCGCCCATTTTGTCAGCCTCGTCTCGGTTCTTGTGTGTTGTACTATCATTTTCAGAAAAGAGACTGCGATGATTATAACAGAAAAGAAAGAGACTGCCAAGATTATAACCGCTAAATTAACGTCGAACCTCCAACGAGAGAGACACTCAACTAGATCACCTAACAGAGACGGTTACTGTTGAGATTAAACACGGATTGCAGAAAAGGAAAGAAAGGAAAATTTCAATAAGGTTCTAAATTTAATAAGAGCTATGTGGGAATAAATTAGCTAAGAGTAAACTAGGTCTAGATAAAAACTCACTGGTGATTTGCTATTTTCGATTAAGCGTCGTAAGCAAGGCGAGATTGTCGTGGTTCGCCATCCTCTAAAACGATAAGACACAAAAACAGAGGCCCTGTTTTCTTCTTTTTGCGACTCGATCATTCACGTTTTTCCGCGATTGAAGCAGTTTTCTTGTTTTTATTTTGAGATCAGTTTGCCTCCTTGTGATATTTTACTTTCATCTGATTGGCTGGCGTGACTAATTTAGTTTCGGTTTTACGACACTTAATCGAAATGCGCAATAATTAAAACCTCACCACACCCCACACCCACCCACCCCCTCCCCCCCCCCCCCACCAATGATAATCATTAAAAATACTTCTTACTGGCAGAGGTCTGTGTATCCAAAACTGGGCTCTTCATCACGTACTCGTACATCTCTTCAAATTCCTCGATGAAATTTTCCGCTAGTTTACCGGGATCAGCAAGTACAGCTTTATCGGACAATACGCCCATGCGTAGTGTACCTGCATAACTAAACACTGCAATGGACATGCCTGTATCACTGACCAATGGGGGCCAAGCTATGGCGGTCTTCACCTCCTTCCCACCAATTTCAAATGGCGTCAGAGGGCCGGGCACATTGCTCAGAATCAATGAGCAGTGTCGCTTCAGCGAAAACGACGAAAAACGGCCAATGAAATCAGGCAATCTCCCAATGATGTGAGAGTAGATGAGCCCGAAGATACGCCAATCTGATGAAGATTTCAAGTTGTCCATTCTCCGTTTAGTTTCTAGCAAACGCTTAAACGGGTCAGCCAGTCCCACGGGAAGGTTGTAGAACAAGCCAGTGGAGTGATTCTCGAGCGGTATGTTGTCACGCGACAGGACTTTAGGGGAGCGCGTGTTGATGGTGATGGCGATCTGGATGTCATCTGGGTGTTTTGAACCCTGCGATTTGAGGTAGCGACGCAACGAACCCGCCAAACAGGTTGAAAGAACATCATTGACGGTCGTTCCTGGGCAGAAACACGAATTAATATGATCAGATTCAATTTGAATGTCGAAAATAATCCGCGATTGCATTGGGTTTGCTATTCATTTCTCTGTGATTGATCCAGAAAACTCGTTCCACCTTCTTAACCTTTTTACACCCTAACATCAGTATGCACATTCTCCTTACTGTTCTCATTACATTTCCTACCGTGCTGACAAGGAGAGTTTGTTGAACAATCGAGAGCTTTATTACTTGGTGATCATTTCCTTTACTCTCATGACCTTAATGTGTGGTTCAGGCGTAATATTGTAAGGAGAAATTAGATACTAGGAGACAATGGGTTTTTGGTGTAAATTAACTTTTCCCCAGCGTTAGCCATGAGATTCTTGACAACGGTTTAGGAAAAAAGTGTTGAACGGAGTTGAAGATGGATTAGAACGCAGATTTGATGAACAACGGTTTAACTCAATTTTGATAAATATCCTTATATTTCTGCGACCGGTATTTCTTGGCTACTCCACCCGTCCCTTCTGATCGAGAGCATAGAGCGAGCTAAGGTGATGGAAATAAAACTGGTATGCTATTACAGAATATTGCGATGTGGATTATTAATTTTTTTTCACAGCCGCTAGCTTAGAGAACAAGTGTGCTTATTCGCGTGTCCATTCGAACGCGAGGTGAGCGCGAAGAGGGAGTCATGCGTGATGGATATACCGATAAACATCATCTTAATTTAGACAAAAAAAAAAATTTAAAGCTACATCACGTGTCGTACTACATCAAGCGAGAAACACACGTGGGGGAAGAGCCCCCTCTCTCGCGCTGACTAACCCTTTGCGTTTTTCTCGCTACAGCATCGCGCTTTCATCTGCTAGCAAGAAAAACGCCAAAATATAACCCTGTTCTGCAAGCTTCAAATGTCATCCGGCAAAGCCGATCATCTCAATGTAAGAAATGAAATATATTGAATTGTGTATGTGTTGCCACCTGTTCGTGCCTTGATCACCTTCACCAGCTCCAAGTCAATAGTCTTTGTCCAGCTGAAACACTTCTCACCCGACATCTTCGTAGCTGGGAAGGGATTGTCAGCTGTGGAGAGTGCTACGCTCAGAAGAGCTAACGGACCTGTTAGAATTGCTTTCCATACCTACAAAATAAAAAGGCGAAGAACGGGATAGATTTCAACACGTATCAAAAGCAAAGTATGATGGCAATCATGTTTTGTACCTTGCCCCCCTTTCACAAACATAAGAGCTATCTAAACCCCTTAATCCTTAAGAATGACCAGCATCTAGTTTCTCCTTACAATAATAGTGCCTAATCATTCATTTCAGATCATGAGAATAAAGGAAATGATCACTAACTAAAGAAGCTCTTGATTGTTAAACAAATTCTCCTTGTCAGCACATTAGGATATGTATAGAGAATAGTATGGAGAATATGCATACTGATGTTAGGATGTAAAGGGTTAAATTGATTGTTGAGAGTAATCCCGGACTGCTTTAATTTTGCTTTACTTCGCTTTGTGTTCAGTTTTTGTTTTCAATTCGAGTCCTAAATTAGTGGTTTCTCTAGATATTTGTTTTTATTTGAATTGGCATGTATGTAAAACTTTGCTGGTTTAACGACAGTCGAAAAGAGCCCCAAAAAACTGGTGGATCTCTATGTAGGGCCTTTTGCCAGGAGAAGACACCGTCACCATATCGTGTAAAGCCTACAAGCAGGCCCTCATTTTTAACACTGCACGACGCGCGTTTCACCGCCTCCGGGAAGATTTGAGACGTGTCGAGGAGAGATTTGTGGGGTCTGGCACTGATGATGCTAATAGTGCCAGACTCCTTGCAGGACCTCTTGCCGACTCGCGTTGTTCAAGGCTTCATACTTTCCCGCAGGCGAAGAAACACTCGTGCCGAAGAGTTAATTTTGAGGGCCTGCTCGTAAGTTTGACTAAATTTCTCTATCTCAGGGTAAAACCTGTTTTACCTGTTTTTGTTTGTCGCATGGGGTGGCCACGGGTTTCTTGACCCGAAGCAGCTCTGGCTTTTTGTCCATGAGCCTGGCGAACAGACCAATCATAGCAAAACCGTCTCCTATTGCATGATGGATTCTTATACAAATTGCAGTCTGATCTTTCCCTGGGAGGTCTAGAGGCGTCACTAGGATTTCCCAGGGAGAAATATCTTCACGCATCGGTGATGAAAAATTTTCACCAAGCATTTTCTGCAAATCTTCTTCGCTACGCGGGCCACCACCTTCTAATCGCCTAATGTGCTTTTTGATGTCAAAATCCGGCTCGTCTTGCCAAATGTAACGCCAGTAACGTTGAACTATACGTTTGCGCATGCGTACGTAGCTAGGTTCCTCGACATTTTGTACTACACGGGACATAATCAGTTGACGGAACTCTTCCATATCAATCGTCCCATCAACGACAAACAGGCCATTGATAAAATTACGGTTGTACTCGGTCTCGTGAAGAAAGGGTACATCATGACAAGCCAATAATTTCCCCAGTCCCCAGTAAGTAATGCAAACCCCTTGGAACCATTTCAGAATTCTGAACAAGAACCAAAATGGCAGCGCGAGGATAGCAAACAGAGTCCAAACCAGAATAGCAGAGAAGCACAACAAGGCGTAAAGAAAAGACGGAGCAGACTCCATGTATTTCCAATAAAGATTCATGCTGGGAGTGATGTTAGACTCCGATCTTCAAGCGTTAGCGTGTAGTCCACCCCTATCGAAAAGAAAAACAAAATGATAGATCTCGCATGCGAATAATCCCATTCAGTTGTGTGTAAAAAAAAAAAAAACCAACACCAAACTAATCACAACCAATCGGAACAAGGTTAACCCTTCAACCCTAAGATATCATTAGTAATTCTCCTTACTGTCTGCTATACAATTCTCATGATGTTACCTCCGAGAATTTGGTATTGGATCAACAAGTAATCCCCTAATTGATACTTTTCTCGGTTCTCATCACTTGTCTTTTTGATTCTGTATTGATGTTGTTAGGAGAAATTCCATTTTGGTCACTCATGGGAGTTAAAGGGTTAACATTTACTAATGAGGACTTAGAGTATAACGGCAACCCGCTTGAAGCGCGGGAAAACGCCAATGACCAAGTTGAGATCGGTTGTAGTTTTTGCACTTGATTGGTCCAGACGGTAGCGAGAATTTCCGAACTACAGTTGCCTCATTTTCAAAGCGAGTCCTGGTGCTCATCCTTCCATATGATTATAACTTTTCATTCACATGCAAATTAAACTCATTTCCATGCGAATGGTTGAGCACCTGGCCTCGTTTTGAAAAAGAGGCAAAAGGTAATTCGGAAATGGCCTATTAACCCTTTAACCACTAAGACTGATTAGTAACAATTTTCTCTTATCAGTATCAGCCCTAAAGCAAACATTGAGGTCATGAGAATAAAGAAATTGATCACCAGCTAAAGACGCTCTTGATTGTTCAGCAAATTCTCTTTGTCGGTACCATAGAAAATGTATAGAGAACAGTAAGGAGAAAATGTATACTGATGTTTGGGTGTAAAGGGTCAAAGCTTAGGGTTAAGACTCTTCCAGTCTTCTATTTCAAATGCAACAACCTGATTGGTTTCGCTACTCGCTAACTATTCCGTGATGGATAAAGAGTTATGCGAGAAAACAAAAGAAACGCAATCACGTGCCTGTCTTGTTGTTAAGTTTTGAACGACTGTTAGATTTATACCAAAACGGTTACATTATTCAATTTTGATTTCTATGCGTGATAGTTCTTTCGGGTTTCACCCTGGCAGGAACCCATTACCCTGACCCTGGTCAATTATCACGCGATATTTTATAAAGCGTGATAAAATAACGCGTGCTGAGATACAACGAGCGCCCTAATTGGTTTAAAACCTATCGTTTATTTCACCGCTTTAACATATAGAAAAATTGAGACATACGGTGCTGACAAGGAGAATTTGTTAAACAATCACGAGCTTCTTAGGTTAGGTTAGTGATCATTTCCTTTGCTCTCGTGACCTTGATGTGTGATTCAGGGGTGATATTGTACGGAGAAAGTAGATTCTAGTTACTTTTGGGGGTTAAAGGATTGAGGTAATCTCCTTCAAAAAGCTCTCAAGAGCTGCTGATATCATCCTACGATTGAATAATAAGCAAGAGAAGAGTAAAGCGATGCATGTAAGAAAAGAAAGAGAGCAAAAAAAAAATGATTAACTCACCTAAAATATTCAAATACAAGAATGTAAAGGAGAATTCTCGCACGAGATGCCATAACTAGTCCACGTTAACAAAATCTATGGAAATTCAACCTCTCAAAAATCACTTGACAACCGAAAGCCTTTCGCAGTTCCCTTGAAGGGCCACAAAATAATTTCCAGAGTACAGTCATGTAAATTTAACGACGGCGTTGAGGTTCTCTTGAACTTTTGACCGACAGTATATTTGATTATGGCGGTGCGTGTTTCCAGCCTGACCACAATGCAAATACATACTTAACGCAAATAAGAAAAGTCAAGAAACATTCTCAAAAAGGGTGAGGGTTTTATCGAGTACAACACCTTTAAACAAGAACATTTTTGTCCCAAAACATTCGATCTGGCTGCCAGTCACAGTCCGCATTTCCGTTAGCAGACCTCTACGAGATATCCGGTGCATATGGAGCCATTCTAAGAACTGTGCTCCGCAGCATTTTTCGACACGATTACTGATTCTTTTAGTTTTCCCATTGCCGCGTTCTTTCCTTCTAGTGTGCACGATGGGCGCTTTAGAAAAGAACGCGAAGAACTTTTCTCGCAATACTTTATCAACCGGCCGGTAAATGAAACAAAATGACCTCGACCTTCAATCATACTGTGTTCAGTTTGCAATAAACTAGACACGAATGTTGGTCACTGTGGTCAAAATAACTCGCGTTTCTTTTTGTGGCGTCTTTGTACGTTTCACTTTCCCTGAGCTTTCGATTATTATAAAAATCAGTTTCTGAAACTTGGAATATTATAAATGACAACAGTTGGATTAAGATTCAAACAAAATTAGGCATATTTCCTTCTGAGAAAAAAGCCGGCTATGTTAAAACACACGTCGCTCGAAATACAACAGCCCTAGCTTCCTTTTACAGTTTTTCTCGGGACCAAGACAGATAGTGTTGTTTAATTTTTAACTAAGTTACGACATGCCAACACACATCCTTCGTCACGCCTTAATGCTCAATGTAAAAAGTTACGGTTTGCTAAAAAAAAGATTAGGGATCTTTGTAACACTTACTGGTTTTAGTAATGAAGTCCAAATTATTTGAACAACTCTCTCAAGATCTGATGATTCGGACTGTTTTTAGTGGCGGATGTTACAGCCAAGAAGTGAATGCACTCTGCATCACCGCTCGCTGAGCTATGCTATTTCCTCGCTATCACGTGATTTTAACTTCCAATCCTAGTAAATTCACACAATTTGATCCTTTAACCTCGACCGAATCGGTGATGAAAGATTATCAATTTTCACGGATGCAAAAAAGCAAAGGCTTTCCGGCAGGATATTTACCTCATCACCTTATTTGGCAAATTACAGAAACAGAGGAAACACAAGTACCATAAAACCACAAACTACTTCTGCAAGAGTTTGCTAAATAAATACTGCTTCACAGGGCTGTATAACCACTGCCAGGTATTAAATTTCACTCTTTACTTAAACTTTTCTGCCTTATGATATAATTATTACTTTTTAAAGCTTTTCTGTAGAACAAAAATAGGCCTCAACCTTGAATGTCCAAGATCCAATAAGTAATTCTCTCTACTTACAACAATACTTTTCCCTGTAAATTAAACAGGAGAATTTGGAGTTTGAAGTTCTGGGAGTTGAAGGGTTACCTCTTGAGTTTAAGGTGTTACTTGAAAATTTTAAAAAAAATTTATTTAGCTGAGGAGGGAGGGGAGGGTATTCCTCCCTTTCCCCCCCTCCCTTAACTGCACTAATGGACATATGTTGACAACTCTATCAGAAATACATGTCATCAACTCTCTAACAATAACAATTATCCTATATACCTTTGCATAGGGTGCTGAAAATAAATATTCACACACAAAAAATTCATATCAGAAAAAATGACTTCTTCAGAATTTCTTGGTTTTAACTGACCAAAACCTGTCAATAATTCTTCCTTGTGTAAAACAGTCAGCTTTCAGTACAGAGTTAAATGGTTTCTTCCTTTATTGGCAAAGGAAGTGGAACTCAGAAATGTCTGTTCATTCAAATCATAACAGATGGCTTGTTCTGATGCTCTGCCAGCGAGCTACAAAGAACTCTGTGTTAACCCTTTTTAACTTAACATCAGTATTTATATTCTCTGCACTGTCCTCTCTCATCTCCTATGGTGCTGACAAGGAGAATTTATTTGTCAATCAGGAGCTTCTCAATTTGGTGATCACTTCCTTTATTCTCATGACCTTTATGTTTGATTCAAGGGTGTTACTGTAAGGAGAGATCAGAAGCCAGCTACCCCTTGGATTAAGGCTTTCAAAATCAGTTCAACAAATTTTTCAATTTTTTTAAGAAACACCCTTTAGAAACATTTTTGCTGATATTGGAAAAGCAACAAAACCCCCATAAGAATAATAAAGTACTCAAGTGTATGACAGAGTGAATTGAGCTATGAACAGACATAATACCATGAAGAATTTCATATCTACATTAAATATTCCATCTCCTACTTTTGTGGGTTTTGTTTTTCATTCCATAGATTGGAACTGGACTTGATGCCATGCAATTGAGGAAAATTTCTCTGCTGATAAAAACAGTTCATGAGAGAGGACTATTCTTTGCACTACGGGAGAAAATTCAAAACTTCATTGAATAAATCATCAGAAGCAGGTGCACTTTATTGGTTTTTATTATTAGGGTAATCCAGGCTTAAAATAATTTCACATGGAATTGCACATGGAAAGAAATCTAATGCAAGCATTTTATAAAAGACCTGCCTGGCCTTTGAGGCAAATCATTCAAAGTATTCATCTCCCATCAAGATATTACTTTGACTATAAAGTAAAAATCTCTGTCTATTCTGGCCAATGATCCTATTATTCTGTTTAATGTTTTTACATTTAACATCAAGGCAAAGATAAGTCTCTAAACAGATATTCACTGTAAAGAATGCTTGCTGGAGCTGATTACTCAACACTTCATTAAAAAGGAAGGTGGTAAGTAGTTTATATGTGATGCTTGATTAAGCCAAAAATCAGTGTGTGACATGTGGATTTAACAGAAACGCAAGGTTAGGCAAAATTTCAAGTTCTCCCTTTTAAATTCATGATGCATGAAATAATGTTTAAAGAACACCTGATGGGTGAATATTTCTTAAATTCATGCATGAAATGGGATCAGGATCATCTTCACGATGACTTAAACTCTGAAATCATCCATGCGATTATCAAGTGAACCCATTTTTCAATCACTGTGACAAATGAAAAAATTTCTCATGCATAGTACCATAATAAATCATATTGTTGTCTGCTCACTGGTGCTGAAAATAATTATTCTCTTGTCTTGCCAAAAAGGTTGCTACTAATTAAGAATGTAAACATCGTTATGACATTAATGGATTCTTTGAATGTAATTTCAGTGAATCGAATTTTGCATTTTATTTTGCATTTTATTCTCTTGACCACATGGTAGAAACCGTGATGGTATGCAATATTCTTAGGGCACAGCATTTGAACAGACCACAGGAAACACTTCAACTTCCGCAATTTCATTGTCTTGCTCCTGCTCTGATCACCTATAATTTTTAGAATCATCCATTTGCACCTCATTGAAAAGAAAGACACCAGACTTAATGTTCATTTGAAACAAATGTCCAAATTACTGCATTTTTCTTCAGTAATCATGTTTAACCTTTTTACTAACTGAGTTTTCAGTCCGTGCTGTAAGTAACCGACCAAATTTTTTCCACTTGGATTTATGGCCCTAGTGCAAAGCGGAAAAAACTTGGTCCATAACCTACAATATGGACTGAGAAAACAGGTTAGTGAGATATTTATTGTATCTCTGGGTTCAAACAGTGGGAAAGATTTCAATTCAAACAAACTTTTGAATTTAACGGGCTTTGTAGTGAAATACCGCAAAATTGACCAACCAACACACACGTGATGCAACCCAACCGTGCACTCAGCTTACTATACAGGGAAAATCAATCGACCTTGCTGCCTAACGTAAATTGACAGAAGAGCGATTGAAATGCCACGATCGATAACCTATCATGACTATTCTACGTCGAGAGGGTGACGATGAAAATTCGTTTATCTACGAAAGTTCGTTGATCTAAAACAAATTATTTTGACAAGAAAACTAAACTCGCTAAAGGAAATGTTGAATTGCATGCCTGGCTGATATATCTTTTTCTATCGCTCGTAAAGCGAAGGGATCAGACCACCCGTACTATTATGGACGTTCGCCATGCCAGTAACGGACATCAGTCGTAAACATTCCAAAACCAAGAGAATTTTTCGATTAAAACATACATTATTGATTTTGCAAATTTAGAGGATTGAAACTCGTGTAGACCCATGTAATATCACGTGCCGCCAAAATAATCAAAATTCGACACTGATTGACCTTCTCCTAGTTATACGTATACGTATAGTAGTAATCACAAACGAAAAAGCCAAGAAATCAATTTTTATCCTGTTCTAGAATTCAAGAAGAGCAGACAAGAGTAGATTCGTCAGGAAAAAATGAAGGACGTGAGAGCAAAGCTTACTAAAGGCACGAAAGCACAAGATAACTACCGTAACCGGCGTTTACCTCAATTATGATAGCGAATGAGTTAGTACCGTTAAAAAATATCCTACCTTTTCACATTCGACACTAGTCAAGGCGCTAGTGCTGCCACTCAGGTCTCCTTCCTCTCAAAAACCAAGAAATAAGAGACAAAATCGCCTCTCTACTCTAGTCCTGTAGTATCGGCAAGTCGCTTTCGTAATTATGTCCATCCGCATTGTTGTGATGAAAGAAATGTCATGTGACCAAACGACAGGATTGGATAGGACTGTCATCTTGTCCCACAACAGAAATAGACTTACAGCGAAGTATTCAGTTTACCCAGAGCTACACAACCTTTAAAAACGGTAGACTCACTTTCTTTCAACGTTACCTACGCCGTAATCTTCTCGTGCGCTCCAGTGCGATCTGAAACTGTGGGAGAGGTGACCTCTATCGGTGAGGCTCTTGATAGGTCACTTTCAAAGGATAAATATATATATATTTTTTAACTCGTTATCACCTATAGAGGATTGAATTTTAAGCTGCATATATATATTTCTATTTAAATCAAATTTCCGTGAAATCACAGGCGGCCCAAGCTCCAGCTGTGAGATGATCATCTTACGAAATTTACGACCGCTCTTTGGAATAGAAAAATATGGTCACATTCTCAATAAAATTGCCTCACCTTACTTCCGCAGCACATCGCTTGTTATCTGACCGCTAACTGTGTTGAAAAGAACCCATTTTACGAGGTTTACTACATAAGAAGGCTTCTCTATCTTCTCTCCTTTCCGCTGAACTCAATTTTATTACTTCGGCACCCCTCGCGTGGTTCTCGCTTATCCATCGAGACTGAACGGAAACGAAAAAAAATTGGAAAATTTTAAGTCTTGCCGACTCAAATATCTTGTGTGCTCCTTGTGGGTCAATTCGACACTAAATCACAACAAATCGCCAGACTTAGAACATTCTGAATCCTAATCACAAACGTAAGATGTCATATTTTTCAAAATCTTAACTTAATTTTGACTGATAGACAAATTCAAAAAAATTTCCCGGTTTTCCAAGGTAGACCCTATTGGGTTTCCCAGGTAATCTAGTGTTAACAACTGAGTTGAAAACGTAAATTGGCCACCGTTTAGGGTAAAAAAGCTGACGTTTCGAGCGTTAGCCCTTCGTCAGATCGCTCTGACGAAGTTTCGAGCGTTAGCCCTTCGTCAGAGCGACTAATCGCTCTGACGAAGGGCTAACACTCGAAATGCCAGCTTTTTTACTCTTTACGGTGGCCAATTTACGTTTTCAACTCAGTTGTTAACACAAAATTACCTGCTATACTCTCCCACCGACGCAGCACCACAGTTTCTTTAGAAACGTACCCCTTTATCCTATTGGGTTTCGTTTCGCCTCGTCTTCGTGTTCTGTTGACCGCGTAGGCCTGGTGAAAGCACATGAAACGCTCGCTCAACTGAAAGGCCGATAAACGCGAGTTTAGGTTGCAGCCTATATTCATACCATTTGGAGCTACTTTCTTGAGATCTACTTCTCTACTCAGAGGTAACAGACACCCCAAGATCTGATGTTTTTTATTTGTATGTTTTAAAACAATTAGGTAGCTGAATATGGGATTCGTGTGGATTTTCGACCCAGTTGTTTCAATGTGGCGTTTCACCTTGTAGAATGCGGAGTGTTTCTCTCGTCGAACTCGCCTTTGAAGCTTACCTTGCCTTCGTTAGGAAAAAAATAGTTTTTATAGTAGGAATTGTTTTCCTAAGTTTTGAGACAAACTTTAGTGTGGTTTCGACCACGGATCAAGTGCGAAGCTTATACGAAAGATTTGTCTTAAAGCGAGATGTTGTTCCTTCAGTTTTCAAGTGAAATTTAATGTGATATCAGTTTTAAGAAGTAAGCCGTTGCTGTTTGTCTTCTGCGACGTACCTGCTTTCCTTCTCGGGGAGAGGGACCAAGTCTTTCAGCAGTTACTCGTCAATTTTTTGAATAACTGTTTCATGCTGTTTCTTTCTGAGCACTCAAAAATGCGTGCGGAAAGATCGCTATTAGTTCTTTGATACAAAAGAAACAATGGCGAGAGCAATAGATTACCTTTTGGACGAAGGCTTCCTTATCGAACAGTGTTGGTTATGCACTAATCCTTTCTTGCAGAAAATGTGGCTTTTAATAATAGTTCGCTTATCTTATTTCTACAGATGATCAAAACAAAATATCACTCTACCAGTCGCCACTACAAAAAAATTTCACACTTCAGTACTCAAACTGATAATGTAGTCAGTGTTTTAACGCGTCACCAAGTTTAACATACTTCTGATTAAGAATTAATTTCATTAACTATTCACTTTTCCGTGAAAAAAAGCAAGAGAAATTGCATTAATCAAATTTAAAATGTCCTTAAAATTGACATACTACCTGAGCTACGATAGAGAAGAATCCAAAAATCATTGACTACATTTTGATGATGAAGTAAATTATTCCACCTCAATTCTTCTAGGCCAACATTAACAAGCATCAAAAAACAGCATATGAACTTTTACAGTCAATATAGCTTAAAGTTCTATTTTGATGTTTTTTTGAACCTAGATACTAAGGTTTAGGCATATTTAGTTAACCCCTTACACTTCATGATCAGTATACACATTCTCCATACTGTTCTCTATACATTTCCTCTGGTACTGAGAGGGAAAATTTGGTTAACAATCAAGAGATTCTTTAGTTGGTGATCTGTCAATTCTCATTCCCTTAACCCTTTGGCCCCTTAGAGTGACTTGCATATAATTTCTCCTTATGATATCACCCTTGAATCACATGTTTAGGTCAGGAGAATAAAGGTAATGATCATCAATTAAAAAAGCTCTTGATTATTGAACAAATTCTTCTTATCAGCACCATAGGAAATGTATAGAGGACAGTATAGGGAATATACATATTGATCAATGTTAGGGTGTAAAGGATTAATGTTTGATTCAAGGGTGATATAAGATGGTACTCACTCTTAGGGATCAATTGGTTAAGCTATTGATAATGATTTGTTTCTGCAGATGTCGACTCCACGAACATACAAAGTGTATGTTGGAAACCTTGGGGAAAATGGACGAAAGGATGAATTGGAGAAAGAATTTAAAAGATTTGGAAAACTGCATGATGTGTGGGTTGCCCGTAATCCACCTGGATTTGCCTTTGTGGAATTTGATGACCTGCGTGATGCAAAAGATGCCATTGACGCCCTAGATGGCAAGCATGTCTGTGGAGCCCGTATAAGAGTAGAAATGTCTCGACACAAGGGAGGCCGTGGTGGTCGAAGTGGGGGTGGTGGTGGTTACCGTGGTGACCGTTCTGGTGGTGGCAGACATTTTGAGGACAGAGGAGGAGGATATGACCGTTATGATGATCGCTCCAGATCACCGTATAGGTAAGTAAATTGTCCTTTTAGTGAGATTGCCTTGGAGTAACTTGAGCTTATTGGTGCAGAATTTTACTACCTTTAGTTTTAGGTTTTTCTTTGTTGTGGAATACTTCTGTGGTGGTTTCCTTCAACCTTCATGATCATGATACAAGGGAGAGGAAATTGAAAAACTTTTCTAGTTTTAAAGAATATTGATTAAAGAAGTACTTTTTTTTTTTCTCAAAAGTGAAACTTTCATTTGATGAATACTGCTTTATGTGATTAGGTTTGTCATGATTTATTATTAGAATGTAACAGTGCATAGACTGAAAATACTTTTTGAGTTACCTGTCCCTATTTCCCTTGAAAATGTTACAAAATTATGGAAATGCTACATTCTGAAATTGCATTTCAAACTGTCTTTATCTGTCTACAGGGCTTGAAGTCAATATTAAACTTCTGATTCAAATTTACTTGAAATCAATAAATACCTCTAAGTTTGTTTTGTAAATAAAACAGCATTTAGGTTGAAATAAATTAAAGCTAGGTTTATTCATATTTTTCCTTTTTTAACCCTTGACACTCTAACATCGTTATCTGTATTCTCCATACTATTCCCTATACATTTGCATTGGTGCTGAGAAGGAGAATTTGTTTAACAATCAAAGCTTCTTAGGTTGTAAGTAATTTTCTTTATTCTTATGATCTTAAAATAAATGATTCAGCAGAACTACTGCAAGGAGAAATTAGGCACTGGTCACTCTTAGTATCAAGAGGGTTAAGAATTTTGATAATGTATCCTCAACTAAGGCAAATGTGACGTAAACTTAAGTCTAGTGTAAAAATCATTTTGACCCAATTCCATTCAATATTATAATATGGATCTTAAGATTTCACTCCAAACAGTGATAATGTTAAATATTTTGTTACAGCTGGGGGTGCTGATTGTCATTTGTAGCCATAATACTAGTTAACATTTCCACCAAAATAACTATTTGGGTTATTCTTTAGGTTCATCCATACCTCGTCCTCGCATCTTTGTTACATTTTTGCAGTTGCAAGTTCAACAAAGTGTCGTGATTTAGATCACCTTTGTACTCCGTCCAAATTTCCAGTAGTTCAAGATGTTGCAACAAAAAAACATCAACACGGCCAGTTCCAATTCTTCCTTCAATCAACCTCCAAAACCTGCTCTCATCCACCTGGAATCAAACCTTTCAACTCAACCTCCCTCCATAACTAAAATCACCACACCCTGATTTTGTACCCTCGGATTCTGATATGTATGGACCAGGAGTGTCTCAATTGGCATCACTGAATTGTTACCAAGTGCTGCCAGGGTTCTTTCATAAGAGAGCAACATGCACACCTCTCCTCGAATGTCATCCTCCCCCAGCAATGTTAATTTTGCACTTCAGCATGTGAACAACACATCAGCTTTCTTTAACAAGGAAACCCAGTTTTCCTCTTCTACATTAGCAACTGCAGGTAGTGCTTAATGTAATTTCAGTGGTTAAAATTGGTAAAAACATCTTGCAATTATTTTATGTTGCTTCCTAACTTACTCTACTTTCAAGTACATATTTTTCAACAAGTGTAAATTTTTATTACAGGGCATTATTTTTTTTATGGTCATTTGTGAAGTACTGGTCTTTGTTATAAATGATGAAGAAATTTCAAGCACCATACTTGTAGCATGCATGGAGTTAACCCTTTAAGTCCCACTGGTGACCAAGACAGAACTTCTCCTTACACTGTCAGGACTATATGAAGCAGACAAGTAATGAGAATAAAGAAAAATATCAGACAGAACTTCTCCTTACACTATCAGGACTATATGAAGCAGACAAGTAATGAGAATAAAGAAAAATATCAATTAGGGCATTATTGGTTGATCCAATTTCAAATTCTCCAAACTAACATCACATAAATTGCACGGCAGACAGTAAGGAGAATTACTAATGGATTCTTGGGAGTGAAAGGGTTAAAACTGTGGTTGAATTTTTGGTAAGAGGTTGGTGGTTGTATCCAGTTTTTTCTCAAAATTGATATTCTTTGTTTTCACAGGGGTGCCTATAGAATAAGAAGACCATTAGTAACATGTAACTCAGGGGTTTAGAAAGAAGCATAAATGCCAACTGACAATGCATGTTTTTGTTTTGTGTTGAAGGTCACCACCACGTAGAGGGGGAAGGTCTCCTGAGCAAGACAGGTACATCAACTTTGATGTATAATAAATACAGCAGTTTCTAGTAGAATATTTCTTTACTCAGATCAAAATGTGTAATGGCCAAAATTTTTGTCAAAAGGTCACCATAAAGCAAGTATCTTTTGCTGTAAAATTTTGAAACTGTGTAAGTGGCTGTTGATTAAATATAAACATGCTGAAATTTGTGCATCATTGATATTTTGTTACATGCAAACATCCAAATTGCTGTTTAAATTAATCTAATGTCATAGTGATCTCAAACCAGTTTGATTCATATTTTTCTCAGTCAAGGGACTGGAAATGTTACCAAAACAAAAGAAAGAACAAATTAAAGTAGTTTTGAGCATTTTGACCTGAAATGCATTTAAATTTAAAAAACCCTTTTTAACACCTTGTGCATCGTTTCCTTCAAAAGGTGGCCATCAAGAGGAAGGAGCAGGTCACGTAGCCCACGCCGTTACTAAATGTGGCATTACGTAAGCAGGTATTAAAAATCAGTTCATATTTATCGTATATTATTATTATCTGTAATCTAAAGTTCATTACTTGAAGTTCAATTTCATGTTAAGTCCCTTCAGAAGTTGCATTTCAAACTGCAGAAAATTTAGATGAACTAATACTTGTACATAAAGTATGTAATTTTTTGACTGGAACTTCATGTCACAACAGTTTTACTTTTATGGAGGCATTTTTCCAGAACTCCTATTGGTCTGTTTGCTTGTTTTGTCTGTTGAACCTCCAAACCCTTTCTGCCCACTGAGGTTTGCACAATAATGAAATTAAAAAAAGAAAGAAAGAAAAAAACAACAACAACAAGCCCATCCTGAAGCCTTGCCTTCTTCCAAAAGTTTTTCAATTGGATATAAGGTAATAAATTTGCAGCATTCTGTTTTGCTGAATTTTTTCTACAGGAACTAATTTTTGTGGACTGAGGACAATTCTTAAAATCTGAAAAAATTAATACCCACAGACTTTTCTTGTCGCAGTATTGTTCATTGTTAATAAACTACAGGCATTATTCCCTCCAAATTACTGGTGGTGCTGTCTCTGATTATATTATTCACAATATTTTCCATTATCTGTTACAGATTTTCCCAGACAAGTGGAATTCCTCATTGTTCTGAAAGAGAAAGCTTTGATTCAAATAAGCTTCCATTTTGATTTATACCCTTTTCAGTCTTATGTTAAAATCTTCATATTTCTGTCTTTGAAACATTTTTTAAAGAATAAGTTGTTATAAGCATGCAATTTTTATGTATTGACTTGAAAGAAATTTACTAATGTAGTTTTGTCATCATCTGTTCAATATTTAGTCAGCTGTTTTACCTGGAGTATTTTGAAAGGAGAAGTTTGGAACTGTAGCAGTCTTTACATGCTCTGACTTTTTCCTTAATTTGTAAATTAATAATGCAGTAGATAGTTCAATGACTGTTAACATCATGAAACTCCTCAGGAGAACAGAACTGTTACAGATCAAGTCAAGTTTTGCCTGATTTTTCTGTTGTTACTTGTTAGATTTTAAGTTAAATGTGTAAAACATTTTTGATGTCAAAATAAAGTCTCCTTCATTATTCAGTTGAGGTAGATGGTGAACAGTCAATCAGCAAAGTATCTCGTGAGATTTAGTAGACAAGAGCCTTGTGGCTGTAAAAGGTGCTATGAACTCTTCAGGTGAAGTGGTGTGCTGTGCACGCTATTTAACCTTTAACTCCCAAGATCTGATTGATAATTCTCCCTGCTGGCTACAAGACATTTCCTCATAAATTAGGCGCAAGAATTTGGTATTAAATCGAGATAACTTCTACCTGATGAGTTTGAGTATCCTCGTGACCTGTTTGCTGATAATATATGGATGATTTATGAATCTTAACCTTAATCACTTCTGGGAGTTGAGGGGTTAAACCTTGGTTCTGGCAAACATTGGAAAGTACCTAAGGAAATACACCAGATGGTTTGAATGCGGAGGAAACAGTGGATCAGCACGAGAGTGGTCCTGAAAAGGACTGTTTTAGGTTACAGTGACCCTATAGGTAGACATCGCTAGGGTAATGTGACTCTGATAATCACTCGGCTCTACTGATGACTCCAACTTTGGTTATCAAAATGTTGATAGCTGTCGCTGAAAACACTTCTTTTCAGAATATTATTACTCTCACCTGGACAATTAGACTAGTGAGCAAGCAAGCAAGCATTCATCACGCGCAATGACATCTGAAAAATTCAAGCAGGTGAGAGGTCTTTTTATGCACGAAGTCTTGCGAACCTCAAGTGCATTCATACTTGTCTCCGGCTCGAAAGGCATGGGTTTCACTGCCAGTGGTACGATGGGACCTCGATTTAACGAGGTGCCGTGGGACTGGGAAATTGGTTGTTAAATCGAAAGTCTCGATTTAACGAATTTGCGGAAAAACAACCTAAATGTTCGCTATATTGAGGGATGGTTAATGGATTTTAATATTATTGTTTTATATTATTTTTTTGTGGCGTGAAGTCGCGCTACCCAGCATTTTGGGATCGGAACGACTAATGTAAATAACGTGTGCATCATTTAATTTCTATATGAAGCTACATTGCACCGCCGGTACATGTCTGTTCATAGCTACAGCACCGTGTTTTTAAAGCAGGGAGGACAAATTTCAGTGGAATTCACTGGCAAACGGAGAAACAAGGGCATTGGACTAGAAATTCCTGCCTCTTACACCTTTTACTACAAGAATCCTTTAAAAATCAAGAGGTTGATTTAAACTTAATAGAACTAATAAGAGACAAAGAGGATAAAGCGGATCTATAGATGTGTCGATAGCGTCAGTGTCAGCATTTAGAATGAGCTGTTGACTGTGAAGTTGTTCTATTGTTACAGAATTGAAGTATTCTGACTCTTGTTGGTCTGTTTCGCATTTGTCTGTTGCCACGTGGTAATATTTGTTCGTTATATCGGGGTATAATATGCGTTTGGGCTTCTGGAATGTGTTCGTTATAACGAGGGTTTCGTTACATCGACGACATCGAGGTTCTTTCTCAAACGTTTTATTGTAACTTTCGCCAGGCTGAAGAGTATCCTTCGTAATACCGAGGACTTCGTTATATAGAGGTTCGTTAAATCGAGGTTGCACTGTACACCAATGCATCCTTAAGATCTCCTCTAAATGATGAGATAAAATTTTGACCGAGGATAATTTAATTCCTCATAATGTGGGGGTTACTCCCTCATTTGCCATAAATGAGATGATTTCAGCAACACCCTTTCACCCAAGTTTCCTCCAACCCTTTCACTTCCAGATCTAGGTGTCAATTCTCCTCTCTGCTCTCCCATGTTTCTCGTAATGTTGGGTTAGAGAAAATGGTGACGAATCAAGCACTATCCCTCTCCTCATGTTTTTCCTTCTTCCCGGTGATATCGTAGTGAGAAATTTCTTTTTGGTCACTTCTGGAAGCAAAAATGTTAAATGCCTTCCCTGAGAGCAAAATTCTCTGAAGTTCATAACTTGCAGCTTTCCCTGCCCCTTCTGTAACTTTCTTTGTATTTATCCTCACTCTCTCCTCCACTCATTTTGTAGCAACCTATAACCAAATATATTATCATACACTGCATGAGGAGTTCCAATAAAAGCTGGTTATTAGTGATCTACAGGCACCTGTAAGACCTCTCAATGCCATCTGTTTAGCATGTAAGAAGGCTCTCATGTTTGGGTTTACAGTACAGCCACTTATGGAAAAGCGGTAGTTAAACCCCCAGCACTACTCCATTTAGCATATGATGCTTGCCCCTCCGTGGGTCATGATCCCGGAGAGTTCCTCTCAAGGGGTACCTACAAGGATTATATCACCACAAGAACAAAAATGAAACAGAAGTTAAGTGTCCTGACTAACTCCACATCTAATCTTGTTTGAGCAATTTCTCGTACTCCAAACCATGCCCTTTCAAACTGCACCGGTGTCGCAACTTTCAAGTACAACTGTCAAGGGTTTGTGAGATACTCCACTTGAGCCTACATGAACAGTAAACTGATTTCAGTATGGCGGTCATAAACCTCCTCGAACTGTTCCAGAAAGCACGTGGAGGACAGACACTGGGTTAATGTTATCGTAAACTTGTGGAACAAGAAATGAGTGCTGGTGGAAATTGCATCGCTAAAATGACTGTGTTTTTTAACGAAACAATACCATCGGAAGTTGTCACATGTTTTTGTACACGCGCATTACTAAGGTATGGTGCTATGCTGCAGTGTTCTGACAGCAATTTGCATTTGATGGATGTAGATATGTGTCGAAAAACGGTGCTTCCTAGCTTGAAAATGGTTAGCAAATCCCACAATCAACAATTCTTGAGAGCAGAAAGAGAAGAGAATCACTTTGTTTCATAAATAATGATTTACTCATTTGCAGCTAAGCAGTAATTTACAATGCTCGATTTCAAAATACCCATTTCAACAATGTCTTACTTTTAATGTACAGTGATAGAGACCTTTCGAAGTATGTAAAAGAAGAAAAGAGAATTTTAAAAGAAGAACAAATAGCTGTCCAGGTTGAGGTAAATATCTATTTTATGCTGCAATAGTCAAACAAGATTACTGAACAGTATGGAGTGTTGGTAGATGTTCGGTCATGATCATTTTCAGCAGGATTCCTACACTTAATATCTTAAAGACAGCTATAGCACTTGTGAGGAAAACTCTGAGTAAATTTGTGGAAATGTAACGAACTTTTTGCGAATACAAATCCCCCAGAACACTTTACAGAGAGTGTTGAAATACAGTACAGACTTGTACCCCAAAAGCATTTCATGTGCAGATGCTATGAATCAGAGTGCCATTGCTATTAAAATAGCTCATAATAATCTATCATCATTTCCAAATTTTTCTGGTTTTTAACTGTCCCATGAAGCTTACTTGAAATGATCCTCACATTTAAATACTAGACATTTCTTTAAATTGTTTAACCCTTTCACTCCCACAAGTGACCAAGACAGAATTTCTCCTTACAATATCAATACAATATCAAGCAGGAAGGTGATGAGAATAGAGAAGAATATCAATCATGGGATAATTAGTTGATCCAATACCAAATTCTCTGAACTAACATCATAAGAATTGTATGACAGATAGTAAGGAGAATTACTAATTAGATCTTAAGCCCTTTACACCTTGACATCAGTATATGTATTCCCATAATGTATTTAAAATATTCCCTATGAGACGAACAAGAAGAATTTGCATTTAAACCAGAGCCTTTTAAAATGGTGGTCATTTCCTTTATTCTCAAAACCCTGATTTTTGATTCAACAATGATGTTTTGAGGAGATTTTGGATGCTAATCACTCATTCTTGAATCATTAACTCTGCATGTACAAGACAATGCATCTTGATGACATCGATGAATCTGATGAGACTCTGTTCCAAGAGCTAGAATTAATGAAGAAGATGGGTTTGCCAACATCTTTCTGTGGCATGAGTTCTGAGAAAGAGGTTTGTACTCTTCATGGCTTGTTAGTAAGCATTCTAATAGGATCTGTGGCATAAGCAGGAACTGAAGCCAAAGCTATTACTCTAGTATTTGGCTACAATTACAAATTTTGTCTTGTTTCTAATACATTCATCTCTTTGTCTTTGCAGTCTGTATCATGTAGGGAGACTAAGAGACAAAAGGGCTTAAGTGAAAGTAAAGAAAATGATGCTTTACCAAGGGAAAAACAAATTACAAAGTTCAACAAAACAGACAGCAAGAGAAAGTGTGAGGCAAATAAGCAAATGATAAATACTGCACTTCCTTCAGCAAATTTTGAAATTGATGAGGGTTGCTCAGGTCTGTGTATACCAGAGCAGGAAACAGTAACTCCCCATTGTTGCTCAGATCTCCATGATGAAAGTCCAATTCAAAGAAAGAAGAATTTGTTTGAAGACATGGACAATACCAAGTTCAGTGGAGGGAAATTTTTGCAGGAGAACTCAAGTGTTACTATGCCACATTCAGATGAAATGTTGGAACACCAAGTCGATAGAGAATGTACCTGTTCACATAATTTTTCTGTGAAGTTCTTTTCTCAGGACTGCATAGAGAATCAAGATAGTGCTCCTACTGAAAATATACCTGAAAGTCAAGTGGAAGAACAAAATGATTTACAGCTGGTGAAACAATTAGATATCAGCAAAAGCAGTGATTCTGAACAAGAAGATGAGAGAATGCAAACAACAGAGGGAACTTTTATGCTGAAAACCCCTTGTGTTTTGAATTCTGAAGAGAGTGGTACAGCTGAGCAAAGCCAATTAGTGTACCAACAGGAACAGGATTCAAGTGAAAAAGCTACAGATTCTCAGAATATTACAATTCCTTTTCCTATAACAAGTGTCCCAGAAGGAAGAAAAAGTCTTTTAGTAGTTGAACAATCTAATGGCAAATTTGAAACTCATACTCTTGACGACACAGAAGAAAAGAAAACTCTCTCTTATTCTTATAATTATAATACCACAGAACAGAACATCAGTTATGACAGTGGCTGGGAACAGTATTGGAAAATATATGGTTACTCTTTGGTATGGGAAAGCTGGAAAACAATTTATCCTCAAATTGTTAGTGCTCAAAGTAATAACTGTTTAACAGATGATGAAGAAACAAGCTCTTCCAGTGAGGTCCAAAGTGATACCCAAGCAAACACCTCACTGAATGGAGAAAAAAAAGAAACAGAAGTAAACTCACTCTGGGAACAAAATTACCAGGATGTATATCATTATTACTATGAACAGTACCACTATTGGGCAAGTAAGGGTTACAGTTTTGATGGTCATTTAGATCACTTCACAAGTGATCCAGATGAGTCTGTTACTACTTTTAATGAAGACCAAGGCTGTGATTCAGGATTAGGAAAAGAGGTGGGTCACAGTTTCCATAGTCATTTAGAACACTCTGCAGGTGATCCAGATGAGTCTGTTGCTTTCTTTGATGAACACCAGGGCACTGTTTCACATGGATCTGGAAAAAAGCCAAGGAGGAAGAAGAAAGGCAGATGTGGTGGGGCTAGCCACTCAGCAGCAAAGTCAACAGCACATGCAGGCAGCAGGCTGCAACCATGGCAAGTTTCCAGGGGAAAGATTGAATCATGTGATGGAAATGAACCACCACCTGAAGAGAAATGCAAAAAATTGAAAAGGGCCCATGAGTTGGATGTGGAAGAAGAAAATACCTTAAGTCTTGAGAGAGCATATGAAATGATGGGATTCAAGGTATCTGATCTTATTTTTACTGTTATTATTATTATTGCAGCAGCATTACTATTATTATTATTATTATTATTATTATTATTATTATTATTATGTGGAAGACACAGTGGCATAGTAGATCGAGAGGTCTGGGTTCAAGACCTAATTTCTCTTGACAGTATCACCCTTCAATCAAAAGTTAAGGTCATGAGAATAAAGGAAATGATCACCAATTTAAGAAGCTTCTGATTGTCAAACAAATTCTCCTTGTCAGTACCATAGGAATTTTAAAGAGAACAGTGTGGAGAATATGAGTGCTAATGTTAGGGTGCACAGGGATAAAAATGAAGTAACAAGAACAAGAAGGCAAAAACTTAATTAATTAATTTTTTTGGTTCTGTTTTGTTTTGAAGGTATCTCGCAAATTACCTCTTAACACTTCCTGCTCTTCAACCTTATCAAGTGTCCCTAGTGGAAGTGCCAAACTGATATTACCCGTAGAAGACCTTCAGACCAAGAACAATTTTCTAAACTTGCACCAGGTGTCGAAAGTTCCCAAACCGAAAGGAATACATCTTAGATTTGAAGATGAAGATGATGAAGATGATGAAGATGATGAAGATGATGAAGATGATGAAATACATTGTTTCACTCGAGAGGGTGAGAAGCCTTCACTACTTCATGCTCAGGAGAAATCACAAGAAGAATCAGAAGATCAGAGGGGTTTTAAACATGACCAAGACACAGACACAGGCTGCTGCGTGGATTTAAGCGGTCAAATTGATTCAAGTCCGGATTCTAGTGGTAAAGATAACACAAATGCAGATTTAAGTGGGAATAGTGATTCAAATGTTAATCTAAGCGGTAAAACCGATTTAAAACCAGAGTTATGTGATTCACATATCGATTCTGGCGGAAAATCTGATTCAAACTCGGATGTTGGAAACAATATGATGGATCGTCAAGTTGACGCTGTAGACAACCATAATAATGCTTGTATTCGTTCAAATGATCACCGCAAAGTTTTCTTGAACCAGGACACTACTGATGATGTTAATGTGATAACAGATCCTCGGCAAGATCCAGAAATTGCCAAGTACTGGGCGCAGAGGTACCGCCTATTTTCGCGATTTGACAAAGGTATCAAAATGGACAAAGAGGGTTGGTTTTCTGTGACTCCCGAGCGCATAGCTAAGCATATCGCAGAACGGTGTCGTTGTGACCTTATCGTGGATGCATTCTGCGGAGTGGGCGGAAATGCAATTCAATTTGCCTTCACCTGCGAACGCGTCATAGCAATTGACATCGACCCTGTAAAGGTTGCCCTCGCTCATCACAACGCCACAGTGTATGGAGTGGCAGATCGGATTGAGTTTATTTGCGGTGATTACACGAGGCTGATACCGCGCTTGAACGCTGACGTGGTGTTTCTGAGCCCGCCATGGGGCGGACCTAACTATACCAGCGCAGAAGTGTTTGACATTCGAACTATGATAACATTGGATGGCTTTAGACTTTTTGAAGCAACCAAATCGATCACGCAGAACATTGCTTATTTCATGCCTCGTAACGCCGACATTGAACAACTGTTATCCCTTGCTGCTCCAAGTGGTAAGGTGGAAATTGAACAGAATTTTCTAAACAAGAAATTAAAGACAATTACTGCATATTATGGAGAACTGGTGGAAGAAGTATTTTAAAAATTTAGGGAACGAAAACTTGCAGAGAACTTGCAAATCAGTTTCTGCCTAGTGATCAGTGTATAAAACGCCAATAGTTTGGGCGAAATTAGCTGTCGATTTATTGTTTTAATTTATAGAATAATTTTCAAATGTGTGTCGAAAGTAATCCCAGCCTTTTTAGGTTATGCTTCACTTCGCTCTGTGATTTCTCCAGAAAACTTGCGTTATTCTCAACCAATCAGATGCAAAACCAAAACCAATCGCACCTTTGTCACTCGGGTTTTCGCGCGCTTTACTCAGGTTATTCGTTTTTACTCTGCCTTCTCACGGGCTCCTTGCGATATTTTTCCTTCATTTTTTATTTGTTTTACGATACTCAATCGAAAAGCGCTCTATCGATCGGTTGTGTTCACAGTAGTACTTTTCCTATTGTGCACCTAGACTCACTAACGATATTTAGATGGTCCACTGCCTCGAAAACTTCCAGATGTAATAATAATTAATAAATAATTCTCCTTTATGGCTTGCGTTCGTTTCTTTATAAATGAGTTCAGAGGATTTGGTGTTGTAGTCAATATAACGCTGTTTAAGTTGATAAGTTTTGGGGAGAAGTAACGTGTTTATCACCTCATGAAGGTAATGGTAATTTTTACTGGTCGGGGACTTCCGAAATCAAACTAAATCTTAAGTAATTTTGCAGTCGCACAGTCTATGCACGTCAAGAATGTGTTTATAAAACTTTGTTAGTGAATAGTTGTAACACGTGATTGAGTTACGCTTTTATCTGGACATCTCGGAAAAATTACTTATGTTTGGAAGACTATTCGATAAAAAAACGTGTCCCAGGACCTACTTCCCTTGGGTCGGAGAAAATGTACCAACCCCAGCTTGGTATTTTACCGATACCCAAAATTCCCCTCAGCCTCTCTTAGCCCAATCTGTTAATTGACCATCAAACTGCCTATGACCATTTCGGGCTTCTCATAGGGTCCAAATTGGAATGAAAAAAATATTGAAATAGGGCTTGACGAAAGAAAGTCGAAATAGTAGCAGGAATGGAGGGTAATCTTCCTCTATTTTCGCTCTATTTTCCGTATCTGAAACACCTGGTTCTCTAGCCTTCCTACTCACCATAAATAAGAGTGCGGGGAATTTCACAAAGTGCGCCACGCATGCCCTACCCGCCGCCATTTTGAAAACCTTGAAACGCTTGGGTACGAGGTTTGTGACGGACGTGCGCGTCGCAAAAAGGCGCGAAATATAACGTAGGTCAAAGAGTACAGCAGGCATAAGGTCACGCTCATTTCTTTTCACAATTTTTCTGTCCAGAAAATATGAATATCTAGACGCATTTTAACCTAAGTAGCAATTCTTTATAGCTGTCTTAAGTAGAGGAATCCTCTGAAGAACATTTTAAGAACAACTGACTTGTTAGTGAAATAATAATTCACCAATGAGTAATCGACCCAACAGTAACCTAAGCGGTAAGTTAAAGCCTTTTAAATTGTTACAACTTTTCCGTTTAACTCAGTCAGCGTCGCTAGAATGTAACCTTTTTGATAAGCTACTTAAACAGTGGATAATTTATGAAGACAGCTCAATTGTTAAAACTTTGTCATCTACAGGGCGAATAGTACCAATGTTCGCTTTAAATAACAGGAAGAAAAGATTAAGGCAGGCCTTGTACGCGAACCCAACAACAGACAGCTTTGAAGACTCTTCAGCCTTCACGTTAAACAATGCTGGAGAGGGATGTTTTTATGCTAGTGAAGTAGCGATACCACAGAAACGTTTTCAGCGACTTCAACCGCCAAATTCCTCAAACAATGAGAAAAATGTCAACGGCACTTCCTCTTTCTTGCGACAAAACCAGGAGTCAATTTGTGGAAGTGGTAGGAGTGGAAGCTCTTTGCCATGCAGTGGGCGTTATTATGGCACTAATCAAATTGGAGCACAACTTCGCCAGCCGATAAAACAACAAACCCATTCCTTTCTCATCAATTGTATGGATTCACCACCAACCAATTATCCGTCCAGTAACAAGTTTGTTTTCTAGTTTTCACTTTTTTGTTTTCGTAAAAAAAAGCTTTAATTAAAAAAATTTCCAATTGACAAGTTTGAATTTTATTTTCTGTATTTACAGGACTCTGCAACACCAGCCAGTCACAGGTTTTCAAGGCTCTGGTATAAAAGTTGAGAAAAAAGATATGACCAGACAAAGAAAACCAGGCCAACAGGATCAGAATTTTCAGTCCAAGGTAGAGCAATATTGAGTCTACCTCAGGTTTAGTTTAGATGGTGGCTTTGCAGTATTTCAGCAAGTGGAAAAAAGATTTCCACATTAAAAAATACATCCAAATGTTAAATTGAGCACAAAGAGTTGTGCTCAAGGATAACTACTATTTTAAAGTACTAGATTTTGGAGTGAAGTATCTGCAAAAATAAGTGATTGATATGAGAGCTACCATTTATAACTCACCTCAAACATTACAGCCTCTTACTGTCTCATTTGCCTTCCTCTTCTTTGCTTTCTCAGTGATTAGACTATACATCTTTCTGGATACCCTTTTCTTGAGTGCCATTTCTTGAAAAAGGGTTCCCTTCAATTAAAGAAAGGAGTCAAGTGGGCCCTCTTTAATTATTTTCAAATAAATATGAGTCAATTTAGTGAAAATAAGTACTTGTTAATTTTTCAAAGACTACAAATTTCACTCTAAAGGCTCATGCAATTTTGTTGTCTTTGAAAAATTTACTCTTACTTATTGACACCACATTGCACTTGAAATCATGTTTTCACCTATACAAAGCTCAGGGGCTTTGTGACCATGTGTTTTAGGGTCTCCAGAGAACAGTAAGCTTAACAAACTAGCTGAAAAATGTAATCCAGATCCTGAAGGGCCCTCCACTGAGCTGTTTAGAAATTTGTTTTTCCTAAAACAATGCTCATAAATTCACAAATTACAGGAATGGTCCGGTAAACAAATGAATCTCATGGCCACTCCAACAGACAAGTCTCTCAAGTTTTTAACAGCCACAGTTCAAAGTGTTCTTGAGTGGAAACAGTATGGAGACATGGTCACTTCAATTTATGAAGTATTTGGTGAGAAATTTACCTCCTTTACTAGTTTAGACTTTTCACTGTCCTTCTTCTATAGTGTCATTATGCACGAGTATCTAAATTTGCTCTTAATGGAAAGGTAGACTAATCCTTTAAGTTCTACTAACTAAAAATAAACAAATATATCCTTAGGAACACTGGACTCACAAGTTTCCTTGAATGCAGCTGGTAATGGAAAAAATTTTGTGATCAAAGACAAAACTGGAGTTCTGAGGTAATTTACAATGTCAAGTACAACTTGAAAATTACATGTCAAGGGTCTTTTGATTTGCTTGAAACCCATTATTGACTATATCAGTTTTCTCCCAATGCTTAGGTGCACTTTTTGGGAAATGGTAAGCATGTCTCAATTATATACCCAATTCTTTAAAGTAATGCCTGATATAATATTTTTAAATTAAAGGGAATTTTCAATGAGAACAGTGGTGTTAATTTCTTTTTTAAGGATCGCCAACTTCCAAGATTGACAAGAGGGAAGATGCACAGGTGATTAAGTCAGTCTGTTTAATAGTGTTCAATTAATCAAGATCAAAGCATAATTTTAAAAAATCCATTTGCTCTTCTGAATTCTAAAGGTTAAGATAACCTTAAGTAACAATAACAATGACAAAGGTGTCAAAAAGTTTTATGTTTTAGGATTTCCCCTAATTAAACTTCATGAATTATTAGAGACCTTGAGAAATATATGTTGTTCATACTGTACATATTGACAAATACATATTTTTGAAAGGTGTGTGGGATTCTTGGACAAAAATGGTGGAACTTTTAATTGTGTGTCCATCAGACCAAGTAAGCAGACAGAACTGCTGGTTATGGTAGACTTCTTAAAAGCGTCAGAGTTGGCTATACAACAACAGCTAGCAACCTTCAAGGAAGACTAACATTTGGAAAAATTAAGTATTCAGGTCAAATAAGTTTTATTAACTTAATTTCTTAAAAAATAATGAATACTCTTTACAACAGGCTGACAAGTTGCCACTAATCAAAACATGAACTACAGCAATGTCATGTTCAATACATATGAGATGTTGTCTGACCAATGATGTGCATTTTTACTCCTATTGCTACTTACAATATTAATACCCTCATTATGACCATGAAATAAAAGAGGAAAATATTTTGTACTGCACAGTGTCAGATAACTGTGAAAATGTCTATACAGCTTTGCAGTAAACAAGAAGTATCTTCAAATTTGTGTCTGTACCAGTTATCCATCCCACAACTGTTGATTACACTTTCACAAAGACACATCTAGTAGAGTTTACCAGCCATATCCAACTCTGATCAGGCTCTTTACTGGTTGGTTCTGTCCCTAGTTTTGTAAGTAACACCTCTAGCCTTGAGTTCCCGTACTACATGACCTGGCAGTTTACCACTCACGGATATTGCATAGCACCCTCTTACTAATGTATCTAGAAAAAAGTAACAAATGTCATTGTATGGTCATCATTATTGCCACCATAGAGTCAAATAGTAAATAAATTTGAGTAAAATTCTGAAATAATACATAGTAGATGATAGGGTTATTTTAGGGAATAAACAATCACTCATTTTATGGTTGCACATTTAGTGCAGATGAATCACATTAATGTGTTTCTTATCTATTATTATGACATTTACTATATTTGAATATACATATCGAGTGAATTGGCTCACCAATTCGTTGCCATCTTGCCACCCAGCTGTCTTCTGGTGTCATAAGGGATATAATTCTGTCAGAAGATTAACAAAAACAATCATGCATAATAATAGTATTTTGTTATTTGAGTTGTCCTTATCAAACGCCACTAAAAGGGTACTTTTTTCTGGACAAATGAAACTGAACATGTCACATAGGGAAAGTACTACAATCTAAAAAGATGTATATAACTTCTTTGAAATATATCCAAGACATAAGTTGTCAATTATGAGCGAGGTGGTTGATACATGTTCTTCACTAGTAAGAGGGGAAAGAGAAAAGAAGTATTCTCAGTAATAAATGGGCAACTCAATCTAACTTTCCATTAGACTTGCATGAATAAAAAAATTTTGAACCAAACTAAGCCCCACCATGAAATTTAAATGTCTGTAAGGTTTTGGTGAAGCAATTTCTCCTAGTATTCAACATGTGAGCAATGAAACGTTTATTGAGAGCGACCAATGGTTAAAAAACAAAGGTTTGTATACTTGAATGAAGGAGTTATTAGTTATTACCCATCAAAGTTTGCACTTGTACAAGTAAGGATATTTTCTTTGTTGTTCTTTAGTCTGAGATATTTTTCACAATTGTCACAGCCATCGTATTCAAACTGCTCTAAGGTCTGAAAGAAACAGATTGAAAGTAAATGCAAAGTTAGACCAGGTGCTAGGTTTAACTTGTTTGACATTTTCAACATATAGACATTACATTGATCAATCTGAAGATACTTAAAAGTTACTACATACTGAGCGATAACACTGATATTAAAAGGCTAAAATAAGGAACGATAGAAGGCTTTTGGGCCGCTCTCGACCAGTACTAATGAATAGTGGTTTTTGGCATAAAGGTTAAGATGGTTTCGATTGGGAAGTTTTAACCTCCACCTCATGACTCGTGCTTTAAAAGTTTTTCGATACCCGTAATGCTCAGTTTTTCGACAATTCTGTAAAAAATGACCATAGTTCATGTATATAATTTCTTACCTTTACTAAAGAACACAGGAGACATGCTCGAAGATTTCTCAACTCCTTTGGAACGCTCTCCATCTTGTATTTAAAATTTTCGTTCCCAGATCTCTTCAGGCACTCCAGTCTCCGCGTTATTCTATTCTATTCATAGAAGCGATAGCTTCTAGTCATACATACACATTCATTTAAATAACTTTAGCTAGACTTGAATATGGCTCGTCTTGACGATATTTATGACGTCTGTGTGGTGGGGGCCGGTATAGAGGGAAGTTCAACAGCTCGATACCTTGCTTCGCGGAAGAAAAAGACTCTCCTCTTAGAACAGGTACATGCAAATGTTTTTCTAAAATGTCTCTATCGTACCGTAGACGATCGGACAAATTTGATTTTAATTCAATTAGAATTAACATATTGAAAACAACATCACTAATGATTTGTTTACAAGTAGTAAGATTCTTATAATATCTGATGATTTTTACAATTGGCAAGAGATCTCAGATTCTTACAATAATGGCTTGAGATCTCAGATTTCTATAGTTGGCAAGAGATCTAATTAATTGAAATTTAATTTACTTTGAAGTTTTCAGCTCTATGGTTAAGTAATCACTATTTCTGATTCTAAAAAGTATATAGGCGATAAAAAGTCACAAGACAGTTATGTCATAAATGTTTAACCGCCAAATAAATCACCCTGATTGGAGTTTCCATCTTGCTTTTCCGGGTAATATTTCCTATTAATCCCATACTTTCCTAAGACAAAGTTGTAGTCCCAAATAAAATATCTTGTTTTGCCATTGTTTCTCTCTACCAAATGCTCTACATGAAAGTAATCACAATTACAAGTCACAAGATAGCTATCTCATGAATGTTTAAATGCCAAATAAATCACCCTGGTTTGAGTTTTCCATCTTGCTTTTCCAGGGAATATTTCCTTGTAATCCCATACTTTTGTAAAACAAAACTGTAGTCCCAAATAAAATGTCTTGTTTTGCCATTGTTTTCTCTCTGCTAAATACTGTATGCATGATGAGGTATGGGGTCATGTGGAAATCTTGTTCATTTCCTTTTCTGTTCTTGATTTGTCTCTTATCATATATGCAACACTCCTAAAGTCAGGAGACCTTTTCACTTATATTAGTTTGAGAAGTTCTTATATCCTTGTCATATAGTAGCATTATGCTTCTGCAATGAAAGGTAAAGAGCTTTTTCTCTTATTCAACATCTTTCTTTTTAACAACAAATACATCACAAAAAGTAGACAAGGTGCCAGATTTTCTCTGCACATAAACAGTATTTAACTTTCATATATTTTTGGAAGCTTCCTTAAGCCTGGTTGGTAGAAGAAGGCCTCTTTTGTCGTCTTAACTGAGATCTTTTAAGTCTGTGTAGGACTTAAAATAGGGAGACAGTACCACCATTATCTACCATTAAGTATACATAAATATAAAGTTGACAAAGAACTGTTCACTTTTATCAGTTTCCTCTTCCCCATGCACGTGGTAGCTCACATGGTCATAGCAGGATTGTTCGCTATGGTTATCCAGAGGATTTTCATGTAGCATTGATGCCAGAGGCCTTTGAAATATGGAGTGAGGTTGAAAAGAAATATGGAAAACCTCTTATCAAGTTTGTATCTTGTTGTTTTCTAAGTTGTCTCTAAATATACATGATTTCAAATGCTTTTAAATGAAAAGAAAAGTCAGCTAGAGTATGGATTTCATGGCCTCAGTTTTGGTGAACAAAAACTTGTAGCTAGTAGCTGGTCTAATAGCATGTTGTGGTAATATATAGATTTAGCCAAGCCTAAAAGTGGAGCTTGCATTTTTTTTCCCGCACATCTCAAAGGCACAACACCTTGCCCTAGTCAGGACTAGAACCCGGGTTGTCCGACTCGGAGCCCAGTGCACTGACCACCAGACTACTGAACAAAGCCATGGCATTGGTGTGCCCGTGGTACAGTTGACCATGCATGTTAAAAGTAGCACCTTGTATGGTCATATGGTCGTACGGCCGTACATCCAAATTTTTTCGGCCTGATGAGTTACTACTATTTTGTATAATTATGGGGCTATGCTCTACGAACTCCGCTAATATTGTGTTAGAATATTCTTTATCTATCATTTTTTGGTAGATCGCTTTCTTTTGTCTCTCACTTGGGATTTTAATGTCAAATAAATGCATATGTAGTCAATATGCAAAAACCTATCCAATAGACCATTTTATGTTAAATTGATTTACCGGAAAGTAAGGAATCCTAAATCATCTTGAATCAAGCCATTTTAATATTTTTCCTTTGCAAATGAAGTGTCTGTAATATACCCGAGTTATCTCAAAAACCAGGTTATTTGTCCCTCAAATTACCTACCTCATGCTTTGGCTTTGGTTGATGCAGCTGTTTCATCAGTACAGAAGGTTTGTCTGGAAAAAAGAGTATTAGTGTGCACACAAACCTCAAAATGTATTGTGGGTAGTTTTCAGGTCAGAATTACCTCAGTCACAGTTCCTTGACCTCAAGATTTCAGAGAAATCTGAGAAAATGCCACTGCAAAGACAGGGCATAGTGTGTTTGATTAATTAATTTACTTAATATTTTAGGCATGAAAACTCATTGATTACCAGGTATTCAGTTTACATTTCGAGATTGTTGTCTCAACTTTTGTCCTTTTTTCTGACAACCTTAATCAAAACAGCTGCCTACAGACCTACTATTACAGTCAGGTCAAGCTTGTTACTAGTTCTCATCTCAGCAATGAATTGTTTTCCTCCTTTGACACTCCAACATCTAATTTGCTATGGAATCATGTGATGGAAAACTATCCACTGAATGAGATACTGCTGACTTGGTTGGTTGGTTGAATTGTTTATTTATTTATCTATTCAAATGATTAGAGGCACATTGGCCTCATGGTTAGTAGACTCAACTCTGGATTGAGTGGTCCGGGTTCAAGCCCTGGCCGGGGCCATTGTGTTGTGTTCTTAGGCAAGACACTTTACTCTCACAGTGCTTCTCTTCACCCAGGTGTACAAATGGGTACCAGCAAATATGTTGGGGGTAACTCTGCGATGGACTAGCATCCCATCTAGGAGGGAATAGCAATACTCTTAGCTATTTCGTGCTAAAGGAAACTGGAGTTAAGTGCCGGCCCCATGGGCCCCTTGGGCCTGTGTAAAGGCTTTTTTTTAAAATGGTTGCTAATTTTGTTATTTTCTTTTTTCAGAAAGTGTGGTTTGTTAACGATAGATGAACCTCCCTATGCAGATGTAGCACAAGTAATTACCAACGTACGAGGTGTAGGGAAAGAATGTATTCCTCTTTCAGCTGAAGAAAGCAACAAGAGATTTCCTGGTTTAAATTTCTCACCAGATGATTCTTGTGCTCTGGAGCAGGACAGTGGATTAATTGATGCCAATAGTGCACTTAAAGCGATGCAGGTGGGTATTGGATTACCTCTTTATACTTAAAATATTAAATGAAAATCTTTTCTGATCCAGATATTTTGGAGACTGTTAACATCATGGTTATAGAATCTTACTCCATGTAAAAATAAAGAACCAGACTTATGAATGTAGGTGTCAGTAGGGCTTCAAGACATGGCTGTTCCTTCTGGGTTTTCTTACTATGCATGCTAGTTTCAAGGGAGGTAGTGCATTCAAGTAGTTAGGACACTGGACTTGTAATCTGGTGGTCCTGGGTTCAAGCTATCTACCCTGCTGCTCGCTGAATTTGTTCTCATTTGCTTGAGTTTAACTCCTTTGCTGTGCTTCCTGTCATTTGAGATTTTTTAACAAGACCATGTTTATTCATTCATTCATTTATTCATTTGTATTGGCCCTGAAAAGTTCCATTTGTGGAGAGGTTAATTACATGCACCTGTCATGCTGTGTTAAAAAGCTTAAGAAAAATTGATTCCTTTAGATAGTACCTCAATCCCTTAAAACACAGAGAACCAGACTTGCCAGTTAAAACCCTGCATGTGAGTTTACCAGAGCTTTTTGTGATTTAGAATAAATGAGTGTGGTGAAATTAAAACTAAGTGATCACAACAGCAAATCAGGAAACAGATGTCAGAATGAGTCCATTAGAAGGCAGTGTAAAAGAATTAACTGCCTGAGGAGTGGAAAAATGTAAATGACTAAATGCTGATGGGTTCTAGTTTTGAATCTGACTGGTTGAAAGGGTGGTGCTGTTTCTAGACCAACCACACCGTGAAGTGGAGCAAGCCAAAGCAATCCTGCACTATTTCCAACACTCATTTGAAAATTACTTTATGTTGCATGATGTAACCAGGAGTGCTACAACTCCTCTTAAATAATGAGCTTGTCCATCCAAGTTCCCCCCCCCCCCCCACCCTGTGCCAATAGCTCAAATCTCCCTCACAGTGTGCTGATACCCATTTTTATTTCATTTCTCATTTAGTACATGTGCTATGATTGGTAAGCTTAGTGGGCTGTATTTAACTTTACAGCCTGCTATATTTAAATTTAAAGGTTTGTTTGAATTGAAATCTTTTCCCCCTATTTGAACCTAGATGAATAATAAATATCTCACTAACCCTGATTTTCTTAGTCCTTACTTTAAGTTATAGAACTTTGAATTTTCTGCTTGGGTTTAATGGCCCATGCCTAGCACTTGGGCCATAAATCCCTGTTGAAAAAAATATGGTATGTAAACTGCAGTACGAAACAAGAAAATGAGGTCAGTAACAGGTGTATACTCCTTGCTATGGGCATTGAGTGTGTTGCCCACAAACATAGGATATTTATTTGACCACAATTCAAACCAGACTCCTCCATTTGCTGTCCAGTTAGGTAACCATACTTCACTACATCTCCCACATATTAGTTACAAAGGAGATTAATTGTTCAGATAAATGGCTTTGGTTCATGTTTCTATCAATTGTTTTTAACATGGCTTGCTCATTTTATTATTTTGCAAGGAACAATTTGTGGAATTTGGTGGAATTTTGCATGACAGGGAGAAAGTATTAGATATTGAGCCAGGCACTGTGGTCAGCATTAAAACGGTCAACAACACATACAAGGCAAGAAGTGTTGTCATCACTGTTGGTAAGATACATTCTGGAAGATTTCTATTATGAAAAATATTTTTAAACCTTCTTTTCAAACTTTCTGCATTGTTGAAAATGTTAGCTATCTCACTTTAAAGTTGTGATTATTTTGGTTTGGTTCACAATGTGTATCTGCAGGTCCTTGGGTGAACAAGGTGCTAAATCCTCTTGGTGTTACAATACCCCTGAGTGTAAGTTTGTGACAACAGTTTTGCTTTATGAGAGGTTATATACTTGGTTTGCTATTAAGGTCTATTTCAAAGCATTCAAATCAAAGAAGGAACTGATTAGGACCCGAGAGCGAGCATTGAGAGAAACGGCTTCTCTGGTTATGATTCCCCCAAAAATACATAAAGAAGGTCCTATTGTGCAGGGGCGAAGCCAGGAATTTTTGGTAGGATGGGTCCCCACTTTGATTCAGGAAAGACAAGACTTGTTTTGCTGCAAGAAATATTACAAGATATGTAAATATTAGAGACTTAATGTTGAGCCATTACATGCAATCCTGTTGTTCCAAGAATGTTTGTGTCCACAAGTAGTAAAAACTCCGAGTCACAGTTTTGTTGGGGTGGAGGGGGGATCTGGACCCCATGAACTCTCCCCCTGGATCCACCATTGTTGTGTAATTCCTAACTGTGTCAACAATTTCAATAAGAGATGTAAAAAAAAACATAAGTAGTCAGGCTGCTAACCAAGATTTAAGATGACAACATTAACAACTCTTTCTGTGTTCTTATTGCTAAAAAGACTAACATGTCTGCACTGCCTCAAGAAAAAAAACTAAAAAACTAATGTGCTTAATATACTAAACTAATTTGTTTCATTAACATTTTCTTCTCCTAAAATTTAGGAGAAGAAAATGCACTTGCCATTTCTATAATGAACCCTTTCTTGTGTCCCCAATGGAGCCATGGTAGAAAAGTTTAACTGTAGTTGTTGATTGTTCTTTTTGTACAATGTTTTAGATACAGAGAATGAGTGTTTGTTACTGGCCAGTAACTGAACCCCATCTCTACTCTGCTGACAAGTTTCCTGCCTACATATTTTGTGCTCCACTGGGATGTAGAAAAACCCATGTTTATGGGTTTCCAATTAATGAGTATCCTGGGCTAATTAAGGTAAATTTTCACCAGTTATAAAAGGGTTTTTGTGTGTTCCTATTATTCCAGGAGCTGTGATGTTTTGTTTTTACCAGTTTGGTTTCATCTGTGATCAAACACTATGAAATTTAAAGTTGAAACAAATAATTACTAAAGAGTGGTATCATCAATGTCACACAATGCCAGAAGGATTAGGAATTTACTTAGTTACTTCTTGTTACATAGCATTGTTTTTTATGGACTGGCATGCCATCCATGAAGAGTAGCCATACAAATTACCCCTCATTAGTCTCTTCACACTGTGGTAACTGCAGCTAAATGAGCCACTTGGCTTGAGTGCAAACCTCTGTAAATCTGCAGGCCATTTGATGTGGAGGCAATCATATCTGCCCACTGGATTATACAAACCTTTTAAAGTTTATTTAAAATAAATCTGTTTTTGATATCTGTAGATTTGTCCTCATAAAGGTACAGATATACCCAGTGCTGACCACAGAGATTCTTGCACACCACAAGAGGACCCCAATGTCCAATTTACAGCTAAAGTTATTAAGGCTCGCTTTCCTGGTGTGAAGCCAGAACCAAGTATTGTGGAGTCATGTATTTATTCAGTGAGTTTATTACCTGAAAGTAATCTTTGTTGTAATTCCAGATCCAGGGATGTTGTAGTTAGGGGGTTCAGGGGTGCCTGTTGTTGCCCCTCCCATGCTGAGGTTATCTATTTTACTCAGTAGCATACAAATCTTAAACTTCAGGTTTCTGAAAATTACTAGAATTCCAAGATTTTATGTGGCATTAATCCTTTCCAGTGGCAGATACTCCCTTTGTCAATCCTTCACCCCGGATGAATATGAGCCTGCGGATACACAAGGAAGTGCAACGGTATACGCCACTTTATTTAAAACCTTGGCCCCCCCCCTCCCTCCCCATCCCCTCACCTTAACAACTAAGCTATGTCTTAAAATCTCCAACCTGCATTTTTCTTTTTGCTGTTTGAAGGTTACTCCTGATAGTCTGTTTGTGATGGACAAGCACCCAGAATTTAGGAATATTGTAATTGGTGCAGGCTTTTCAGGTAACATAGAAGGAACAAATGGTTATT